>NC_056726.1:916849624-916890626 GCF_019279795.1 Protopterus annectens
TTCCATCACGGAAACATATTATCCCCTTTTCAAAGGAGGTGACTCTACTGAGTATTCTAACTACCGCCCAATAGCATTACTATCTCCACTTGCAAAAATTATGGAGAAGTGTATCCACAAACAATTACTAAATCACCTACTAGACTATAATCTCCTGGCTAATTGCCAACATGGGTTTCGACCATACCATAGTACTAGCACAGCCTTACTATCCTTCATCGACTCAATTAACAAAAACCGCAACAATAATACTCCTTCTTCAGCATTCTTCATAGACCTGTCTAAAGCCTTTGACATGGCCAATCACCAGCTTCTTCTCCATCGTTTAAAGTCTTTCTCTCTAGATAATCCTGCCTTAAGCTCGTTCACATCTTACCTAGACAACCGAAAACAAGCAGTTCTATGGGACAACCAACTCCCTGATCTTCTCCCCACCACTATAGGAGTCCCTCAGGGCTCTATTTTAGGTCCTCTTTTGTTTTCCATTTTCATTAATGAACTTCATCTAGCTACTCCACAAACAACTTGCATTCAATATGCAGATGACACTACCATTATTTGCTCAGCCTCAACGCAGTCAGAACTTCACTCTCTCACACAAAAAACCTTCTCAACTATAGAACAATGGTTCTCTAATCATTGTCTTCTCCTTAACCCCAAGAAAACCAAACTCTTGCTCTTTTCACCCACCCACTTGTCTACCTCTATCCATTTCACGCTAATATCTGATAATGGGACCATTATCTCTCCTGACCAAACAACAAAACTCTTGGGTATTACTATTGACAATCAATTAAAATTTGACAATCATATTAATCTTACAATAAAATCTACTAACAGAAAACTAGGCTCGCTCTACAGAATCAAATCTTTTCTTACTCCTGAAGCCAAAACTACAATAGCTAGAACCCACTTAATCTCAACCCTTTTATATGCTTCCTCCATATACACACATCTTTCTAAACATAATCTTAGCAAACTTACTACATCATATAATAACATTGCCAGATTTGCAACTGCCTCTCCATATAGAACTCATCATTGTTTAAATCTCAAGAAGCTTGAGTGGCTGGAACTACCACACCTCATACAATACTATCAACTCACTATTGCCCATAATGCCCTACATCACACCGACAACACTCCAATACTCTCCACCCTCATAACGCCCTATAACAATCAGAGGTACCTACGCTCCACCAACAAAATACTGGTCCAAACATCCTGATCCAAAAACTCAGCAGGTGACTCCACATTTTCCAACTCAGTTGGCAAAATATGGAACAAGTTACCACAAGACCTTACATCCCTAACCTCACTCTCCCTATTTCAAACTAAACTAAAATTTTTCCTAAATAACCATTGGCTATGTTCATGTAATAACCCTGGTTAGCTGTCTTTTTTCCATCTTCATCTGATTCCTTAACAACCTTTCTCTGTCATCTTTTCTACAAACTCTAACAGAGTATTTAATCTTCTTCTTCTTTTCTTCTTTTTACCATCCTAGATTTAGATTCTACTCAAAAGTTTATACAACCTGTTTCAAGGTTTAATTGCATATGTTTTTTTTTCCTATTTTTGTATATTGATGTATATCTTGGCATTGTTTAGTAGTATGTAGTGGAGCTTTTCTCCTCGGGCCTCCACTGAAAATGGACATATATCCAGTTGGACTAGCCCGGTAAACAAATGTAAAATAAAAATAAAATAAAATAAAAAAATAAATCCCCGGGGTGAATTTCCTTTCTCTCATCCAATAGTCAAGGTTCCTTTTGAAGTGGACCAAAGAGGCACTCTGCTTGACATGTATGGGCAATCTATTCCAGAGTCTGGGGAGTCTCTGGGTCAGGAACCTATCCCTCCAGCATGTTTTGTTTATTGTGATGACAAGGTTTAGATACCTGGAGCATGTGGCTCTGAGGGATTGGGATTTCTTTAAGTGTAGCATGTCCAACAGCTCTGGGTTTGACATGGCCTTGTATGTTAAGCAAAGATCGCCTCTGAGTAGATGATATGCGACAGAGTATAGCTGGAGTTTTTTAAGGCGGTCAGCGTAGGGCATCTGCTTTAGGCCTGTGATTATTTTAGTGAGGTATTTCTGTGGCCTTTCCAGTTGTTGCAGATGTCTTGAGAGGTACATACCAAACGGGGCATTGTATTCTATAATGGGTCTAATGAGGGGTGAGTACAGTGGGACAATGACCTCTTTTTTTCTGGATGAAAAGCCCTTAGTGATGAGGTGTGCCACATAGAAGGATTTCCTGACTGTTGTGGCGATGTGGTTATCGAAGGTGAGACCACTGTCCACCTGTGTCCCTAAGTCTCTTATCAAACTTTCGGTGTTTAGTGTACTGCCACCTATATGGTAATTCACGGATACATGTTTTTTCCCAAAGGGGATAACTATACATTTCTTGGCATTGAGCTTGAGCCCATGGCTCTGGCATCAAGCATCTGTTTCTGTAAGGCCCTTTTGTAGAGTATCCACATCATTTGGGGATTCATTAATGGCTCCCAGTTTGCAGTCATCTGCAAACTTTGTTATCCAGAGTCCCTTAGTATTGGCTTGTACTTCACAGAAGTAGATGCCAAACAAGAGCGGTCCCAGGACTGAATCCTGAGGTACTCCACTTGTCACTTGTCTGGAGCTGGATTTGGAGTCGGCTACTTTTACAGTGTGGGTTCTATCAGTAAGCCAGTTAGCAACCCACTGGGTGACGTAGGGATTAATGCCCAGCTTAGTAAGTTTATCTATGATTCCAGAGTGGGGGATGGTGTCAAAGGCCTTGGAAAGGTCTAGATAGGCTGTGTGGACCACCTTACCCTTGTCCATGGCTCTGGAGACTGATTCGAAGAAGTCAATCAAGTTCAGGAGACAAGATCGGCCCTTCACAAACCCAAACTGGGTGGGGTCCAGTGTTTGAAGGTTGCCAATGTCTTTGTTTATAAGTTCCATGATAATACGCTCCATGGCCTTGCAGATAAGGCTTGTCAGACTGATGGGATGGTAGTTTCCGGGATCCAAGGTGGATCCCCCCTTGTGGAGTGGGATTACTGTAGCTGTGCGCCACTCAGTAGGCACGAAACCTGAGGTGAGGCTATGATTAAACATGACACTTAGGTGAGGTGCCAGTTCATATTGTAGTTCATGTAGTACACAGCCCGGGATGTCATCTGGTCCCATGGATGCTGTATTCTTAGCTTTGGAGAGTGTGTTTTTTACCTGTGTGGCCGTTATTACCGGAATTTGGCAATTTTCCGGTATTGAGATGGGCCATTTAGGGGGTGAGAGGGGGGTGAAGTTGGCACTGAATCGATCTGCCAGGATATTGGCAATATCCTTGGGATCAGTATTTTTAATGCCATTCTGTTTTAGCTTAGAGCAGATCTGAGCATTGCCATTTAGATTCTTGACATAGTTATAGAATGCCTTGCTGTTGTCTTTGGAATCTTTGGCAATTTTATTTTCGTAACTAGCTTTGGAGGGTTTTATGAGCGATCTCAGTTTCTTACTGAGGCTGGTAAGGAAGTATTTTGCATCCTGGGATTTTCCTCTTTTCTGCAACAGTTTCTTCCTTTTGTTGTAAAGTTTGTTTATGGCAGGAGACCACCAGATTGGCTTCTTTTTTTTTTTGGATGAGAGCATCTTGGTTCTATTTGGGATGGCACGATTTATGCATGAGTGGATGTGCTCGCACAGTGCCTTAGTGTAGGATTCAGCAGTTGAACTTTCAGCTCCCATCTGCATGGGTGTCATGAAGTTTGTCACATTTGAGTAGCATGAAGTTGGCTTTGGAGAAGTTTTTTATGGAGGTTTCCTTACTGGGGGGTGGGGGTGGGATGTGAATGTTAAGGGTGATTAGCTTATGGTCAGACGTGACTAATGAGGGGGTGACCATAGGTGTGGAGCATCGATTTCCCATGTTGATAATGACCAGGTCTAGGATATTGGAGCCCCTGGTGGGACTATGGATTAGTTGATCCAGGGCATTGGAATTTATGAATTCCAAGAACCATTGGGCAAAGGTGTTGGTACATGAGTAGCTTTCCCAGTTAATGGCAGGGTAGTTAAAATCACCCAGTATTAGGGTGTTTGGTTCTATCTTAATATTTTCCAGTATGTTTAGAAAAGTGTAGTGAGAATCTTGGAGTATGGTGGGGGATCTGTAGCATGCTACAGTTTGGATTGCAGTCTTACCTAGTTTTAGTTGCACCTGGATAATTTCAGATGCATTGTGTTGGGCAACTAGCCTGGTGGTGTGAATATCCTTGGTGAATATTGACACTCCTCCACCTTTAGTGTTTTGGTCCTGCTTTGGTGGCCAAAAAGTGTGGTAAGAGTTGTAGCCTGGTATTGCAGGGGTGCTCTCTGGAGCCTTGAACCAGGTCTCAGTTACTGCACAGATATCGATGTTCTCCATTTTTAGGAGTGCCTCGAGAGAGTGCATTTTGAGGTTTAGACTTCTAGCATTGAGTAGCATTACCTTCAGATTTTGCATGCTTGTACCTGTTACGGTGGTGGTTTTGTTCTTTGAACTTTGCCTAAAAAAGGCAATATAGGGGTGGCAAGAGCCTTAGCCATTAACCTGAATCCCAAAGGCGACAGGTGCAGACCATCTCTGGCAAAGCATCGTGGTCTGTCAATCATGTCGTCCCAGGCAGATAGATACTGGATCCCCTTTGAATGACACCAGAAGCTTAGCCAATTGTTGAAGTCAATCATTTTGTCCTTATATTGTGGTATCATTCTGGGCGAAGGCAGGATGCTACTCAGGGCTAGGGTCATACCTGCCTGGGCCACATGATCCGAGAGCTCTTCCATGTCTCTTTTCATGTAGTCCAGGGAGGTACGTCTCAAGTCATTCACTCCAACGTGGACAATGACAGAGTCATATTTGTACTTGTTGTGGAGTGACTTGAGTGCATGCATTATGTGGCGGATCCTGGCACCCGACAGGCAGCTGACTGTAATTTTCTCCTTGTTCAACCTGGTGAGAGGGACATCAGTGTGCCGGACTATAGAGTCACCTATGACTAAAGTGTTAGGTACATTGTCTTGCCTTAGGGGCTGTTGCTGGGTGGCACACAGATGTTTTGAACTATGTGACACTTTGGTTGTGATTGGTGTTTGTTTGTGTTTCAGCTTCAGAGGTCCTTGTTGCTTGGGCAGCTCAATGATTTGCTGTAGAATGTCCCTGTCCACCCTATAGTGCTCCACTATCTCCAGCTCATGTAGGTCCTGGTAGGTTACCCTGTACACTCTTCTCCTCCTCTTCAATGTGGGTCGGTTGTCAGCATTCTCCTCCTCACCACCCTCAGCCTCCAGCACATATTGATAGAGTAAAGCACCAGCAGCCTCTAACATTTTTAGTTAGTTTTGCCAGTTAAAAATCCCCCATTTGTGTACACCGATGGTGTAGAGTTTGTGGGAAAAAACAGTCTGAAAGGTGTTTGCATAGTTTATAGTGCTGTTCTTGGCTGTTGCCTGTGTAATTGGCTGATTCTGATAATTCTACCTGCCAGCTATGCTATTTCTCCTTGATTGCTTTCCTACTGCTATTTCCCCTTACCAGTTTCCTTCTAGTTTAAGCCCCGCACATACACAATGCTCAAATGTAAACACTGCTGCTGTTTCCTGTTTTTTTTTTTTTTTTTTAGTTTAATGCCCAGTGCATGCTGCGCACACCCATTTAAGCAATGTAAACAGTGCTAACACATCCCCTTCCTTAGCTGTGCTTAGCTAAGGGCAAACATGGACCACTGAGCTACAATGTGCTTACAGCAGGCATTACACATACCCTTTTCCTGTTAGTTGCTCCTCCTGCCTACATGGTCTTGTTCAAGTACCTACACAGTTATGTGCAGTGTGTAGACTTAGAATATTTTGTGATTCAGTAATATTCCCCTCATTTGCATACCCCAGCATGTAGGTCATTAGTTACTGCACTAAAACACACCTTTTCCCCTTGACAACCAGTGTTCCCTGGTATTGTTTACATTCTGCATGCCATAGACTACAATGGGAAAATGCAGATTTACCTTAAAATTCAGTTCTCCCATTTTTTTTACTTTATTTTCAGCAGGATCATGTTTGTGCACCACTGCCCTATGCTTAAACAGCCGAGATTGCCCCCCCCCCAATAAAAAAGTTTAATTTTCGAAAAAAATGAAACAGTTTTTCATGCCAATGGACTTATATTTGGCCATTGGCATGAATAATGAGCATAATACATGCTTTTTCACGAGCTGTTCTGCCTCCGTTTTGTCATTTGCAGAAATGTATTCGATTATAACTGAATACATTTTTGCATTGATACTGTTCTAATATGGAGTCCGGGCAGCTTGTTGAATTACTAAACCACCTCATTTGCATGATTTTCACCAGCAAATTAGGTGATTTGCATGCCGCACGGTTTTCCGTGCTAGAACAGTCTAGGGTCGCTTGTGCACGTGAAAATGGCACTATCCTGAATCGCTCAACGGCCATTTTCCATGCAGGAGCAGCTACACTGTTCCTGCACAGAAAAAATGGCTTCCTGAATCCCAGGGACTATCATAGATGTCAAGTCCTTCATCAGAAATCTTATCTTTAAGTTACTTTTCTCTAGTGATATCCATGATCATGCAGCAATTAAATTTAAGAAACAAAGTTCTTTCACCCTCACCTTACACCCATTACTTGAAGGCTTTTCATGGTCCTGTGAAAGGGATCATATTGAGTACAGGGAAAACTGTAGCAAAAATACTAACTGTTTTGTCAACTTAACCAGGGATGACCAAATGGCCCTAAGTGAACTACAGCATCAATTACATATTGTTATATATCTGACTGATAAAGGGGGTGCAATTGTGGTCATGAACTGGCAACAGTAAGAAAGCAAGATGCAAAAGATGTTCTCAGATATGTCCACATACTGTAGCCTACTAAAGAAGGACATAGACTCTATTAGTGACAGAGTGAAAGCAGATTTATATGATTGTCTCATGTGTAGAGCTATTACATCTGAATTGTATGAGTATTCGTGTGGTGAACATACTACTATAGCAGTCATTCAAGGATTACCCAAAATACATAAGCATTTATAGGACCAGCAACTGAGACCGATTGTCTCAGGGAGGTGGGGGGGGATCATTGAGCCACTTTCTATCCATGTTGAATAGCAGCAGAAAGCGGTACTAACTGCCTCTACTACTGTCTTGAAAGACAAAAAGGATTTATTGGAATCTATATTTGTGTATGTAGATAGTGGTGGTAAGTTTGATGATTACTTCTTTTTGACATTAGATGTGTGTGCACTTTTCACAACTATGCCTAAAAACATAGGTCTGGATTTTGTTAGGTTATGTCTTAATGCCAACAGTACACATTCCCCTAGTACTCTTTCTCTTATTGTTTTGTTTATGGAATTAATATTAGAGAGCAATGTTTTCATTTTTAAAGATATATTATTTACAAGGCTCTGGAGTGGCTATGGGCGCATCCTGTGCCAACTGTTATGGGAACATAGTGATGGCATGTTGGGAGGCAACTTTTGTCCTTAATAATCCTGACATCAGTCAGCAGATAAAGTACTACAAGCGATTTGTGGATGATATATGACTTCCATGGACAGCTACCTCTGATTGGCTGTATGAGGTTTTGGGATTATTTACATTCCATTAGTAGTTTTCTTAAATTTAGTATGGAATTTTCCAAGGAAGAAATCACTTTTTTAGATGTTAAATCGGTTAAAAAGACAGATGCTGTGGTTGTTCGTGACTTTCATAGAAAGGCATGTAGAAAAAAATATGCTACTGCAATGAAGCAGCATGCACCCAGGCTGCGCATTTAAGAATGTGGTTAATGGACAGGCCATGCAATTTTCCAGATTGATACGTTCTGAACAACTATTTTCTCAATCTATGAGTTCTTTTAGAGATAAACTACAGTAGAATCTCTCTTACCCAGTCTCACTAGGACCAGACCTTAGGCTGGATAAACAAATGGCTGATTAATCAGAAAATGCATACAAAATAGCATTTATAGGTTATAAATCAGCTAGAATAACAGGAATTGTGTTAGTATGCATTTTTCAAATGAATATAAAGTCTAAAACTCAAATGTCTGTCATTATTTAGCCCAGAGGAGGTGGAAGTGTTGTTCTTCTCTGTTGTCTTATGCTAGGGCTATGGCAAAATTTTGATGGCTGGATAAGAGAGAGTCTACTGTAATTGATAGAGACTATACGGAAAGTGATATGACTGGTAAGTTAACAGTGGAAGGAGTGGATAGAGAAAAGAAAAGGCATCCCTATTTTACAAAGCAACATATGCAACACAATACTGTTGCATCTAGGGTGGTTAGGCATGCACAGAATATTAATTCTAGATTATGTGTTACTTTTACATCAGATGTCTCTCAGATTTGTAATATTGTGAGGAAGAATTGGAATATCTTGACAGTGGATGACAAGATAAGACAAACTGTTGGGACAATTCCTTTCTTTAATTTTAAAAATAAAAAGAATCTGAAACAAATGTTATGTTATGATCAGACATCAACCAAAAAGGTGACCTCACAGAGGGTTGGCACTGTTAACTGTAGAAACTTTACAGTTTGCACTTTTATTGAAAATGGGAATGCTATTCTACATCCAGACACTGGTAGGTTGTTTAGTTTTACTTTATATGCTGACTGTTCTAGTAGGGATTTGGTATATCTTGCTAGATGCAAGAAATGTCCAGCAGTTTATGTTGGGAAGACTAACAGCTCTCTTAGAGAAAGAATACATGAACATGTCAGTGAGATCCATAGGGGGGTAACTACAAATGCACTAGCTAAGCACATTAGCAGTACCAGTACAGCTCATGTCTTTAACATCTTATGTACAAGGGTAGTATGACAGCGGTGAGGTCTGTGGTGGGAGTGATGGATGCATTTAAGGTGGAGGTGGGATTACATCAAGGATCAGCTATGAGCCCTTTCTTATTTGCAATGGTGATGGACAGGTTGACAGATAAGATCAGATAGGAGTCCCCGTGGACTATGATGTTTGCAGGTGACATTGTGATCTGTAGTGAGAGTAGGGAGCAGGTGGGGGAGAGCCTGGAGAGATGGAGATATGCTCTAGAGAGAAGAATGAAGGTCAGCAGGACTAAGACAGAATATATGTGTGTGAATGAGAGGGAGGATAGAGGAATGGTGAGGATGCAAGGAGTAGAGGTGGCAAAGGTAGATGAGTTTAAATACTTGGGATCAATAGTTCAGAGTAATGGTGAGTGTGGAAGAGAGGTGAAGAAGAGAGTACAGGCAGGATGGAGTGGGTGGAGAAGAGTATCAGGAGTGATTTGTGACAGACGAGTACCAGTACGAGTGAAAGGAAAGGTTTACAAGATGGTAGTGAGACCAGCTATTAACATTGGAGACTGACAAAAAGGAAGGAGTTAGAGCTGGATGTGGCAGAGTTAACGATGCTAAGATTTGTACTGGGTGTGATAAGGGTGGACAGGATCATGAATAAGTATATTAGAGGGTCAGCCTAGGTTGGAAGGTTTGTAGACAAAGCCAGAGAGGCAAGATTACTTTGGTTTTGACATGTACCGAAGAGGGATGCTGAATATATTGGGAAAAAGATGCTAAGGATGAAGCTACCAGGTAACAGGAAAAGAGGAAGGCCTAAGACATGGTTTATGGATGTGGTAAGAGAGGACATGCAGGTGGTTGTTGAGACAGAGCAAGATGCAGAGGACAGGAAGAAATGGAAATAGATGATCCACTGTGGCAACTCCTAATGGGAACAGTCAATAGAAGATGAGTACAGATCATGTCTTTGCTTTTCAGGTTACACAATTAATGAGTTTTAAGAGAAGTTTGGATGATGTTAGAAATAAGACAAAGCAGGCAGAAATGCATTAGATCATTACCTTACAATCTTGTAAAATCCATGGTTTTAATGAGTGTGTGTCTTTAAAGCCTCATTTGGGTTCTACAAGTTTGCATAGGTAATTCGTGATAGATTATGCAGCTTCACTGCATACTTAAATAATTTCTATGTAGCAGTTGCTCAATGGTCTGAGGAAGCATCTATTTGTGGATGTGAAAGTGCTTACCTTGTTTTATATGCATTTTTCTTTCTTTTTATATGGTGTTTTAAGTTTGGATTAAATAATTTTTAACCTACACATTGAGGCCATGATTCAGTCTGCCTCTTTTGCTGTTTTTGTGATTTGTTTTGAAGTGGAGGACCGGTTAGCTCAATACAGAACCTTTTTTTCTCTTTGGATGTTTAGTCAGTGTTAATGACATTTGTGGACTACATTTGCTTACCATTGTAGCAACACTCATTATGGATTACTGCTATACACATCCAATGTCCAGGACTATGAATACTTTACTGAGTCTTCCATCCTAACCTTACTTAGCAAAACTGTTATTTACTGTTTAACCAGGTATGAAAATTGATCAGACTGATATTTTTCAGCTACAGTACTGGTATGTGGTAGACCTCTTAGTTGTATCTGTTTGGAGGTAATCACCTATTTTCAGACATGATTTACCCCTTCATATAATATGTACCTATTTATTGAGGTACATTTCAATTTTTAGGCCTGATATACAACTCTAGGTTCATAGGTAGGTACTAGACTAGGGCCTATATAAGCCTAGCCAAAGGTACACTGGCTTTCGCCACCCAAGAAAATTATTTTCCTGTGCCACTGTCGAGCAGAGCCACAGAAGTGATCCCCAGGGTGAATTTCCTATCTCCCATCCAATCATCAAGATTTTTTTGAAGAGTGCTAATGAGGAGCTTTGTTTGATATAGATAGGTAGTTTATTCCAGAGGAAGGGACGTCTCTGGGACAGGAATCTATCCCTCCAGCATGTTCTGTTTATTGTGGTGACAAGGTTTAGGTCCCTAGTCCATGTAGCTCATAGGGATTAGGATTTCTTTAAGTGGAGCATGTCTAAAAGCTCTGGGTTTGACATAGCTTTGTGTGTTAGGCAGAGAACGCCTCTGAGTAGGCGATATGCAATGGAGTAAAGCTGCAGTTTTTTGAGACGGTCTGCATAGGGCATCTGTTTGAGGCCAGTAATCCTCTTTGTGAGGTATTTCTGTGGCCTTTCCCATTGTTGTAGCTGTCTTGTGAGGTACATACCAAAAGGGGCATTGTACTCTATAATGGGTCTAATGAGTGACGAGTAGAGGGGAACAATGACCTCTTTTTTCCTGGATGAGAAACCTTTTGTGATGAGGTGTGCCATGTAGAAGGAGTTGCTGACTACTGTGGCGATGTGATTATCAAAGGAGAGACTACTGTCCACCTGTGTCCCAAGGTCTCTTATCACACTTTCAATGTTAAGTAGACTACCACCTATGTGGTAGTTCATGGGTACTGAGTTTTTACCAAAAGGGATGACAATGCACTTTTTGGCATTGAGCTTGAGGCCATGGCTTTGACACCAGGCATCTGTCTCAGTGAGGGCCTTTTGTAGGATGTCCACATCTTTTGAGTTTTGATTATGGCTCCTAGTTTGCAGTCATCTGCGAACTTCATTAGCCAATGACCTTTTGTGTTGGCCTGTACGTCAGAGAAGTAGATACCAAACAGGAGAAGACCCAGGACTGAACCCTGTGATACTCCACTTGTCACTGGTCTGAAGTTGGATTTGGAGTCTGCTACTTTTACAGTGTGGGTTCTGTCAGTGAGCCAGTCAGCAACCTATCTTGTGACATAGGGATTTATACCTAGTTTAGTGAGTTTATCTATAATTCCAGAGTAGGGGATGGTGTTGAAAGCCTTGGCGAGATCTAGATAGGCTGTGTGAACCACCTTACCCTCATCTACGGCTTTGGTGACTGCTTCAAAGAAGTCTATCAGGTTTAGGAGACATGATCTGCCTTTTACAAACCCGAACTGGGTGGGGTCCTGAGTTTGGAGATTACCAATGTCATTGTTTATAAGTTCCATGATGATACATTCCACAGCCTTGCAGACCAGGCTTGTTAGGCTAATGGGGCAGTCGTTTCTGGAGTCTGTGGTGGCTCACCCTTTGTGGAGTGGGATAACTGTCACTGTGCACCATTCAGTGGGCACATAGCCTGAGGTGAGGCTATGATTGAACATGGTACTTAGGTGGAGTGTCAGTTTGTTCTGTAGTTCATGTAGAACACAGCCTGGGATGTCGTTAGCTCCCATGGATTCTGTGTTCTTGGCTTTGGATAGTGTGTTTTTTTACCTGTGCAGCTGTGATTACAGGAACTTTGCATTCTTCTTGTATAGAGATGGGTCCTTTAGGGGATGACAGGGGGTTAAAGTTAGCACTGAACCTATCTGCCAGGATGTTAGCAATATCAGCTGGTTCTGTGTATTTAGTGCCATTGTGCTGTAACTCAGAGCAGATCTGAGTGTTGCCATTGAGATTCTTGACATAGCTATAGAATGCTTTGTGGTTGTCTTTAAAGTCAGTGGCGGTGTTTTCATAACTAGCTTTGGAGGATTTTATGAGGAATTTCAGCTTCTTACTGAAGCTGACCAGGGAGTTTCTCCAATCACGGGATTTTACTCTTTTTTTGCAACAGTTTCTTTCTTCTGTTGTAGAGTTGGTTTATGGCAGGGGACCACCAGATTGGCTTCCTTTCTTTGGAGGATAGCATCTTGGTTCTGTTAGGGATTGCACGATCCATGCACTCGTGTAAGTGCTTATAAAGTGCATTTGTGTAGGATTCAGCAGTCATACCTCTATTGTCCGTCAGCATAGGTGTTGTGAAGTTTGCCACTTCTGTCTTACGAAGTGTAAAGTTGGCTTTGGAGACATTTTTTACTGTGGTTTCCCTAATGGGGGGTAGGGGAGGGATGTGGATGTCTAGGGTGATTAGCTTGTAGTCAGATCTGACCAACGAGGAAATGACCTCTGGTGTGGAGCACCAGTTGCCCATGTTGGTAATAACCAGGTCTAGGATATTGCTGCCCCTGGTGGGGTGTGGATAAGTTGATCCAAGGCATTGGAATTTATGAATTCCATAAAATGTTGAGCACAAGAGTTGGTACATGAGTAGTTTTCCCAGTTAATGGTGGGGTAGTTGAAATCGCCCATTATTAGGGTGTTAGGTTGTACCCTAATATTTTCCAGTGTATTAAGAAATCAGGAGTGGGAATCCTGGGGCATGGTGGGGATCTGTAGCAAGCTACAATTTGGATTGCGGTCTTGCCCAGAGTTAGTTGCAGTTGGATAATCTCAGATGTATTATGCTGAGCAACTAGCCTGGAGGTGTGGATATCCTTATTGAATATGGACACGCCTCCACCTTTAGTGTTTCTGTCCAGGTTAGGTGGCCGAAAGGTGTGGTATGAATTATAGCCTGGTAATGCAGGAGTACTCTCTGGAGCCTTGAACCAGGTCTCTGTCACTGCACAGATGTCGATGTTCTCCATTTTAAGGAGTGCCTCGAGTGCATTTTGAGGTTTAGACTTCTAGCATTGAGTAGCAATACCCTCAGATTCTTCTTGCCTGTACCTGTCAGGGTGGTGAATTTGTCATTTGAACCTTGCCTAAAAAAGGCACTATAGGGGTGGCAAGAGCCTTAGCCAGTATCCAGAATCCCAGGGATGACAGGTGCAGGCCATCTCTGGCAAAGCATCATGGTTTGTCGATCATGTCATCCCAGGCAGACAAATACTGGATCCCCTTAGAATGACACCAGAAACTTAGCCAATTGTTGAAGTCAATCATTTTGTCCTTGTACTGTGGTATCATTCTGGGTGATGGCAGGATGCTACTCAGGGCTAGGATCATACCTGCCTGGGCTACAAGATCGGACAGCTCCTCCATGTCCCTTTTCATGTAGTCCAAGGAGGTACGTCTCAGGTCATTCACACCAACACGGACAATGACAGAGTCATATTTGTACTTGTTGTGGAGTGACCTGAGTGCATGCATTATGTGGCGGATCCTGGCACCCGACAGGCAGCTGACAGTAACTTTCTCCTTGTTTAGCCTGGTGAGTGGAACATCAGTGTGCCTGACTATACAGTCACCTATGACTACAGTGTTGGGTACTTTATGCCTTATGGGCAGTGGTTGAGTGGCACACTGAGTTTGTGGGCTATGTGTCATTTGGGTTGTGTTGGGGGGTGGAGGTTGCTTGTGTTTCTGCTTTGGCGGTCCCTGTTGCTTGGGCAGGTTTTTACTGAGAGCCTCTGCGAATGTAGGTGTGTGTTTTGTATTTCTATGTGTGTGTTTTGGTGGTGTACATTTTGAGGGACTATGTGCTGAGTGTGGTGTGGTGCAAGTGTTTACCTTCTCCTCTTGACTGTCTAGTCCAGTCTTGGGTGAAGAGAGCTTTGCTTCCAGTTTGGCTATATAAGTGCATCTCTCACAAGTTGTAGTGTTGGCTGGTAGGAGGAGAGGGTTGTCTGTGTACATGAGGCAATTACTGCATTGCCCCAAGATGCCCAGATTCATCAGGTAGACAGGAGAAAACACTGGGAGCTGACCCTTAGACATGCCTGGATAGGTGCTTATTTGTTAAGTACTAGAAACTGTTTCCTCTAGACAGTGAGGAACGCTGAGTGCTATAGTAATTTGTAGCTTATTTAGTGCTTACAATAAGTTCTGAGCAAGTGCTGAGCTCAAAGAAACAGACTTGAGTGCTGAAACAAAAAACTGACTAGTTCTAAGAAACAAAATTAAGCTAGAAGGCTTCCCTCCAACACAGAAAGGCTTGGGGGCATAGAAGCCTACAAATAGTCCTGGACAAATAGTCCAGACTAGACTACCCACAGGAAAGGCAAGAAACAAGCTTAGATTTTTTTTTTTTTTTTTTTAGTGGAAAGAGAGAAAGTAGTAACATAAACTAAGCTGATTGGCCTTCTCAAATGTTCTCCCTGTATTGGGTAGAATGAAGTAATGACACTAGACTGGGAGGAGGGTCCCAGATCAAATTTACAGTAGGGGCAGGCAACTGCAAAGCCGCCAACTATGTTTCTCACAGCAGAAAAGCAGCAGTGAGCCTTTAAATGAAAGTTTTAAACAGCTAAAGGAGCCTCTAGAGAAAGCGTTTAACTGCAACAAGTTATCAAAACAAACAACCCAACAGATGCCTAATAAAAGTGGACAATTTCCAGTTAATACCTCACATACAGCGAAACTAGCTAGAAAAATATACAGTACACAAAGTGCTATAAATAACTCAAAAAATAAGCAAAAAAAAAAAAAAAAAAAAACAGGATACTTAATGTTATATATTATAGATCCGAGTTTGCTTAGTGTCCTTCCTTCGATTAGCTCAGTGTGAAATCGCAGAAACACTCACAACTTAACTTCTTAGATAAAAGAAAGGTGAAACCTGAGACAACTTTTAAGAAACAAAAAGCTCAAAAGAACCAATGAGGTGCTTAGTCTAAGCTGTAGTTCAGGTGACCTCAGTCAGCCAATGACCTTAAACAATTCTCTCTCACTGAAATGCCTGATGGCATTGGCTAAACCATGATGTCCCTGAATATGTGCTCAGACACACAGCCTCCACAAACACTAGGCCCAAATACAAGCCTGAATATGAATTTTGTTTGTTTGTGTCTTTTGGCTTTTCCCGGTTAGGGGTCGCCACAGCGGAACTCCGGCCCGCTAATATTTGGTAGTTGATTTTTACATGCCATGTTACCAGCCCTGATGCACAACTTTCAACGAAGGTACGCCCATTCACGCATGTCTCCATGCAGAAGATGCTCTAGCTGAGAATCGAAGCGGACAGCGTCTTACTGTGAGGCGACAACTCTACTGCAGCACCACCACCATGGGTACAAGCCTGAATATGGATAATGCTACAAATATCCACACTACTTAGAAACAAACTGCAGAAATGTTTCTCACAGCAGAAAAGCAGCAGTGAGCCTTTAAATGAAAGTTTTAAACAGTTAAAAGAGCCTCTAGAGAAAACGTTTAACTGCAACAAGTTATCAGAAACAAACAACCCAACAGATGCTTAATAAAAGTGGACAATTTCCAGTTAATACCTCACACACGGTGAAACTAGCTAGAAAAATATACAGTACACAAAGTGCTATAAATAACTCGAAAAAAATAAGCAAAAAAACAGGATACTTAATGTTATATATTATAGATCCGAGTTTGCTCAGTGTCATTCCTTCGATTAGCTCAGTGTGAAATGGTAGAAACCCTCACAACTTAACTTCTTAGGTAACAGAAAGGTGAAACCTGAGACAACTTTTAAGAAACAAAAAGCTCAAAAGAACGAATGAGGTGCTTAGTCTAAGCTGTAGTCCAGGTGACCTCAGTCAGCCAATGACCTTAAACAATTCTCTCTCATTGAAATGCTATTCTTAGTCTCACACACACACACACACACACGCACACACGCACACACGCACACACGCACATACGCACACACACACACACACACACACACACCCACAAAATGTTGAAGCTGTTTAGTACACAGTACATCAGATTACGTCTAAAATACTAATGGCAACAATAATTTAAAGAAAGAGGACTCACATTTTACACCTCCTCTTTTCAGAATCAAAAATAAATGACTTTGTAAGGTAGATTTTTGCAATATAATTTATGCAAGTCTACAACTTTTGTACCATGTCTTTAATAGTGTGCTCATATTTTATTCCATCTCAGTTATTTAAATGTGTGTGTCTGAGTAGTCAGCCACAGTCCAACTAGAAGTGGGAAGAGCCATGTGTTATTAAAGATTCAGATGTTATGCTAATTTGATGACCAGAGTTTTGGCAGGCTGTACCTACCTCATAAGAGCCCTTGTACCTGTTTTCCGTATACATAAGTTAAGAGGCAGGGTACAAGGCAGATATGTTCCAAATGATTTAACATTTTGTAGAGAAACACCAGTGTATCAAAGAATGTCACATGTCAAAACATATACCCGGATTCAGCAAACTTTCATGCAAGAATAGCTTATTCTTGCACAGAAGGGACCATTCCTGTGCAGCACAGCAGCAAGCCATGTATATTCATGAAGACGTGCTGCCATGTTCTAATATGGACACGGTTCTGTGTGCAAGTGCAGGGAGCATATCTGTGCATGGACACTAAACACATCCCCTGCACTCAGAAAGTGCCATACATCACTTTCTAAGCCATACTCGCATAACATTAGAGTGTAGCTCTAATATTATACCAGTATTTCAGTGCCCACAGACACTGAAATGTAAAATAAATCATTTCAGTGTCCGAGGACACTGAAATAAAACCAGCTAAATGGAAAGCAATACAGGGGGTGTGTCACAGATTCTGAGACACACACCTTGTATTGCTAAAGCACCATTGGCATCCTGCAGAAGCAGGAAATGTGTGCAAATGCACACTTGCCTGTCAACAGTACAGATTTTCCCAGAATGTCCAGATCTGCATACCTCAACCTCTTAATGCCAGAAATATGGACAAAGCTGGAAAAAATGGGGGGACAAATAGGGACATATTTTAAATATTGCCCTTATAAAGTAAGATGCTAGAGAGTAACAGGATTTGTTTTAACATTCTGAAGGATGTGAAGTCTGAAACTCAAATGTTATGTCATTATTTAGTGACTTCAATCCTGAGATCATCCCAGTGACTTGCCAGGAAAAAAGAGGAACATGCCAAAAATACTGGCCAAAAATCTGGACATTCTGTGAAAAGCTGTGCAGTTGAGAGGTATACAGATCTGTGCCCCAAATTCATGGTCCACAGTCCAGTACATGATGGTGATCTGGAAAACTAGTGGAAAATAATAAGAGACATTTGAGTTCCAGACATCACACCATTCAAAAAAGTCATGCAACATCAAAGCCTGTTAGTCTATTAACTTTCTAAGTTTGTAAGAGCAATACACAGATAATGGTGCAGAAAGCAATGTGCAAACTCCCACAGTAAATAAAAATAAAACACACGTAATTTTTTTTTCTGTCTGCAATAAAGTTTAAGCATAGCTGAGTGGGAGTGTGTGTCATGCAGCTATGCTCAGCCTAGCTTACACACCCCAAAGAGCTAAATAGAAATATACAGCCAACTTAGTGTAAAGTGAAATAGTGTAGTGATTAGAGCTTTTGCTCAGCAAGTAGGCATTTGGGGTTGGAGTCCCCATTTAGTCTATTCATTTTTATCTGTAAAAAAGCAGGAAATATATTTTGTTATCAGTAGGTAGTGAATTATATATATATATATATATATATATATATATATATATATATATATATATAGATAGATAGATATTTTAACCAGGGTAATGCAGCAGGTCCAAATGTGAGGTGTCAGTGCAGTGAAGATGTGAAACCCCCATATAAACACAAGTGTCCCATACAGCATAGCCACAAAAGAATGCATTGTAATGAAAGCACATAGGTGGATGTAATGGAAGGTAAACATACATATCATAATATGTCATTTATGATCAACCCCACAATGCTGATAGTCTGTAAAACGAAAGTTGAACAATGCTAGCTTGTGCTCAGCTATGCTTAGCCAGAATAAGCATTGCTTATATTCTGAGCAAGAACTAGCACAGCTAAGGGGATTTGTGCTCTGGTAAGCAGTGCTTAGCATCTACCCCTCTATGCAGTGCTCAAACCAGCTAAGCGGGTTTGCCGCAGGGCTTAGCTTAGCTTAGCATATTCAAAACCATCCAATCACAGCAAAGGGCAAGAAATCGGCCATATTTAAACCTTGCAGGTGGGAATACAGCTCATAACCAGTTGTAGATCCCCACTGTAGGCAGTATGGCTTATGTTGCAGTGGGTCCAAGAAGCATGGCAGAGGAATGATGTCCCAGGCATGAGTAAGTATTCATATCAATAACTGTTTACCAAAGACAAGCCTGTGTAAGTGATGGATAGGTATGCATAAATGTTTATCTATCTTCTTTACAGCTCCAGTTGAGTGGGCTGTGAACCAGGAAGCCCATGCAAACAGGTTGCAAAGATTGCACTGCGAGGCTGGTGAGTAACAATCTAGTTGGTAGTACTCATACCAAATAAATATAAAGGAATAGAATGTCACCTTGCAGTAGTACAAATGGGTATGATTTGTACTGAATAAACCAGATAATACTACAGTAATAGTCTCATATAGGTTATATATATAAATAAAATTGTGGAGTGGTTGTGTTTCTCTGGTATTGTATGAATTGAAATGTGTACAGGTTATACACAGCAACTATAGCTCTGAAAGCATTACACAATAAAGTCTCATCTGACAAAGTTAGTGCCTTTGTAAGACACAAGATTAACTGATATGAAATGTTTCATGCACCAAGATCTGATATCTGAATAGTAATGTTGTGTTAACCACTGTTTTCCACACTGTGCTATGTGAAAAGGTATGTATATGAATATATGTATAAGTATGTTGTAATTATAAGGTCAAATTGTACAACCAAGAGAGAATTAGACAGAAAACATTCAAGGATGAGACATCACTTTCTCTATAGCTTGTCCTTATGAAACAAGAAGGCTGCAGTTATACCTTTTCCAACACCCATGGTCCAACCCCAAGGCTGCAAATGACAGCAAGATAATTACATACACCAAGTGGTCTCCCCCAAGAAATGTACAAAAGTGTCATGCTATCACAGCTACTGGTCCCTGCTGCCAACAACCAGGTTGACCAATAAAAATCAAGGCAGAGTATGGCAGTAGCACACACACACACACACACACACACACACACACACACACACACACACACACACACACACACACACACACACACACACACACTATGAGTGCACATATGTAATCCTGACTATGTGAATAGGGGTAAAAACAGTCAGGTAGTGTTAACAGAAATTTCCTCCACAGGTCTTTCAGGTAAGAGAAGGTATAAAGTAGCTATATGAAGGCTGTAATTATACACTGTGTACAAACATACCACTGCCCAACCCAAGGCCATAGGTTGTTGTAATAATACCTGTAGGGTAATGATTAGAGCAATGATCATTAAAGCTGTGATCACTGCAAGAATCTACAGTTGTTAATTTACATCCCTCTCTCTCTATCTCTCTCCCCCACCTTATCTTCACCAGTAATCTAAACACATAAATAAATGGGCATGTTTTCCACCAGACCTATCATTGGGACATGTGTCCTATTGTTCTACAAATGTTGAAATGTTTTCCAATTAATGTTCCCTGTTCAAATACTATCATTGGTGGCCTGTTACTATCAATGTAACCTGCACTGCGGTTTCATATATGCATGTGTTCTGTTTTCTATGCAAATGTTCCAAATCCGTTGTTTTGGGTTAATGGGAATATTCATGCATGCTGTTATAACTAATCCTGGAATGTGTTTACCATTACTAACCAACATATGTTCTAAAACTGCAACAAAATAGCACATCTGGGAAGGGCGATCCCAGCACATCCTCCTCTCTCACCTCGTCTGGCCATGGCACCTGGCCCCAGCATGTCTGGGACCCACACTGGGACCTCCTCAACTGTTAGTCCTGCACGGCTTTCGGGTGGAATGGCCTCAGAGGGTGGGGCTCATTTCCCCCCGGGCATGGTCATGGACAGGATCCTGTCACCCAAAGCCATGTCTGGGATCTGGTGTGTAGCGAGCTCTGCAAAGAATTGGGAGATCTGCTACACCAGCTTGAGGGCTGCTTGGTGCATTTAGAGGGTCAGCCTGCCCCTCCTGCTCAGCCACCAGCACAGCCACCTTTGGAGCCATGAAGGTGCAGTGGTGACTGTCCATGGGTGGGGACCTCAGTCCCACTGTATCCATTTGGGGGCTGGTGTGCTTCTGATTACCAAACACCCCTCCCCGTCGAAGGTGTTTACCCCCCGCATGTGTCATATACCATCCCTATATGCTGTCTTGTCTGTCTTCCTACCCAACCTACCTCCCCAAATATACCTACTATCATTCTCCAACATCCTACTGTCACCTTAGAAAAAACAAGGGCATTCTTTTCCCCCCAAAAATGTCGCCCTATACATAGCTGTCCATTTTTCACCCATGTCCACTGGACATATGTAATCTGGTCTAATTGGCTTCACAACACATTATTGTTGTCATCACCCATCTCTCAGGGGTTTGAGTGCCCACATTTACCTCCAAATGCAGTATATATGCAGAGCTGTTGATGTAAAAGAAATGGATAGCTATGGACCTTCCCTACACCCATCCTGCACATCCCTAGCTATCTTTCATAATATTTTTCCCTCTTTGTGCCCCCTTTTTCACCACTTTCCTATCACCCCTTTTTTCTTTTCTTCTAAAGAAATTAGCATGGGGGTAAGCGGGAGTAAGCAGCAGTAAGCGGGACTAAGCCTGTTTGCACGGTACTAAGCGATGCCTACACAGATTAAGCACTTTTAAGGCTAACTGTCTATAAGCATAGTTAACCGGGAGTTAGCATTGCTTACCGCCATGCAAACCCACTCTAACCCGCTTACAACTGCTTAAAAGTGCCTTAATCACTCTGTATCCAACAGCCCTTGTTCTTCCCAGCAACAAAATAATCAAACCTTTCAAATCTTGAACCCAGTACACTGCAGACTATAGCCACAGCAATTTACAACTAAGCCATCTGAGCTGTAGATATGCCTGATGTTTTTTCAAACATATAATTCAGTAGAGTCATTCAACAGTAGGGAAAATGTTTGTTAACATTATTCAACTTTTGTACATATATATATAAATGTATATGTGCATGGAGATGCATATAAATATATATATAAATATATATATATATATATATATATATATATATATATATATATATATATATATATATATATAAAAACATTAATATGTAATATATGTAGAGATATATACATATAAAATATACACATATATGATATATATATATATATATATATATATATATATATATATGGGTTTATATTAGAACGTCGACAACTCACTATGTCGACAAGTAGCCCTGCAGCACGAAATGAACGAAACCTCACAGTATCAAAATTGCAAATAACTAACACTTACTCCATCGACACGACTTCACCGACAATCCACTTTACCGACAACGCGCTACACCAACATTGCGTATTACAGGTAACGGGTATTAACATATGTGAGGTAGGGGATGTAGTTATAATGTCAGACTGAGTGACATAGGTTTATAAATACATCCCCTACCTCACATATGTTAATACTTGTTACCTGTAATACGCGATGTTGGTGTAGCGCGTTGTCGATGGAGTAAGTGTCGGTTATTTGCAATTTCGATACTGTGAGGTTTCGTTCATTTCGTGCTGCAGGGCTACTTGTCGACATAGTGAGTTGTCGACGTTCTAATATGAACCCATATATATATATATATATATATATATATTTATATATACATACTCTGTATGTACCTAAAACAAACTATAGCTATATATATATATATATATATATATATATATATATATATATATATATATATATATATATATGTTCATGGGTTCATAGGTTCATACTAGGCTATCTGCCCTAGGGCATTTATAAGCCTAGCCAGAACGTATTTGGCTTTCACCACCCATTTTAAATTAATTTTGCTATGTCCTTTTTCGAGGTTAGTATACTGTGCCTCTGTCTAACAGTGACACAGAAGTGATACCCGGGGTAAACCTATGATCTCCCATCCACTCATCAAGATTCCTCTTGAAGAGAGTCAATGAGGGACTCTGCCTAACCTGGACTGGGATTTTATTCCAGAGTGAAGGGAGCCTCTGCGTTATGAATCTGTCCCTCCAGCATGTCCTATTTATTTCAGTGCTGAGGTTCAAGTCTCTTGAGCGCGTAGCTCGATGGGATTTGGATTTTCTGAGGTGCAGCATGTCTATTAATTCCGGGTTGGACATGGCTTTATATGTCAGGCACAGATAGCCTCTGAACAGGCGGTATGCCACTGAGTAGAGCTGGAGTTTCTTTAACCGGGCAGCATATGGCATCTGTTTGAGCCCTTTGATCCTCTTGGTGAGGTACTTTTGGGGTCTTTCTAGTTGCTGCAGGTGTCTGGTAAGGTACATCCCAAAAGGGGAACTGTACTCAATTATGGGCCTGATGAGGGATGAGTAAAGAGGCACGATGACGTCCCCTGATCTAGATGTGAATCCCTTCATGATTAGGTGGGCTATATAAAATGTTTTTCTAACCACTTTCGCCACGTGGTTGTCAAATGAGAGATTGCTATCAACTTGGGTCCCCAGGTCCCTAATTACGTCTTCTGTACTTAATGGATTACCACCTATGTGGTAATTTGTGGGCACTTTGTTTTTGCCAAAGGGGATGACTATACACTTTTTGGCATTTAGCTTGAGGCCATGGCTCTGGCACCAGTTGTCTGTTTCTATGAGGCCCTTTTGGAGGATGTTGTGTCGGTTGGAGAGTTGATTATGGCACCCAGTTTGCAGTCATCTGCAAACTTGGTCAGCCACAGTCCCTCCGTGTTGGCCTGTACCTCCGAGAAATATATACCGAACAAGAGAGGTCCCAGGACTGAGCCTTGTGGGACACCACATGTAACTGGTTTGGAGTCTGACATGGCTCCAGCAATTCTAACCATGTGGGTTCTGTCCTTGAGTCAATTTGCAATCCATCTAGTGACATAGGGGTTTATATTTAAGCTGGTGAGCTTATGTATAATGCCCGAGTGGGGTATTGTATCGAAGGCTTTTGCGAGGTCCAGGTAGGATGTGTGGACCACCTTCCCCTCGTCAATGGCCTTGGTGACTGTTTCAAAGAAATCAACCAGGTTTAAGAGGCAGGATCTGCCCTTAACAAAGCCGAACTGGGTAGGATACAGTGTTTGTAGGTCCCCAATATCTTTATTTATGAGGTCCATGATGATCCTTTCCATAGCTTTGCAGAACAAGCTAGTCAGGCTTATGGGGCAATAGTTTCCAGGATCCGTTGAGGCACCACCTTTATGGAGAGGGACCACTGTTGCTGTACGCCACTCTTTGGGCACATATCCTGTAGTAAGGCTGAGATTGAACAGTAGTTTTATGTTTGGGTTTACCTCTTCTTGGAGTTCATGTAGGGCCAGCCGGGACACCGTCTGGTCCCATTGATGCTGTGTTTTTTGCTTTGGAGAGGGCAGCTCTTACCTGAGCATCTGAGATGTCAGGGGGGGCAGCACTCTGCTGGGATAGATATTTGCCCTTTTGGTGGGGAGGGGGGTAGAAGTTTGCACTGAACCTGTCAGCTAGGATGTTGGCAATGTCTGTGGGTTCGGTGTATTTTTTGTCATTTTGGACTAATTCTGAGCATATCTGGGAATTACCACTCAGGTTCCTAACATAACTAAAGAAAGCCTTGTGATTATCCTTAGTGTCCTGTGCAATTTTTCTCTCGAAGCTGGCCTTAGACAATTTTATGTGTGCCCGTAGTTTTTTGCTAATACTGATCAGTGATGCCTTCCCTTTTTGAGATTTTGCTCTATCATTTAGTAGCTTCCTCCTTCTATTGTGTAGTTTGTTTATGGCTGGGGTCCACCAGACAGGACGTCTGCCTTTGGAGGACTGGGTCTTGGTTTTATTTGGGATCGCATGATCCATGCATTCCTGAAGGTGTTCATAGAATGCGTTTATAAAGGATTCTGCGGTCTGGGCCATATTTTCCACAGGCCCATGGGCTTTGAAGGATTCCACCTCAGTTTTGAGGAGTGTGAAATTTGCTTTAGAGAAGTTTTTCACTGTGGTTTTCTAGGCAGGGGGTGGGATTGGGCTGTGAATATCCAGTGAGATTAGTTTATGGTCTGATCTTACCAGTGAGGGATACACTTCTGGTCTGGAGCATAGAGTCCCCATGTTGGTGATGATCAGGTCCAGTATGTTTTCCCCTCTTGTGGGAGTGGTAACAAGTTGCTCCATAACATTTGAGTTTATAAATTCTAGGAACCTTTGGGCTAGGGTGTTGGAGCTAGAGTAATGCTCCCAGTCTATGTTTGGGTAGTTGAAGTCGCCCAATTTAATGGTGTTTGGAGAGACCTTCATATTTTCCAGTGTTCTCAGGAAGGCCGAGTGGGGTTCCTGGGTTTGGGAGGGTGGTCTGTAGCAGGCTATAAACTGGAAGGCAGTTTTACCCACTGTTAGTTGCACATGGATAGTCTCTGATGCTTTGTGCTTCGCCACCAACCTGGAGGTGTGGGTATCTTTGATGAATATTGATACTCCCCCTCATTTTGTGGTTTGGTCCAAGTTTTGGGGCTGAAAAGCATGGTATGAGGTATAACCTGGTAGTGCTGGAGTGCTCTCGGGAGCCCTGAACCAGGTTTCTGTTACTGCAAAGATATCGATGTTCTCCATGCTAAGGAGAGTTTCGAGTGCGTACATCTTGAGGTTTAGACTTCTGGCGTTGAGTAGCATTACGCTTAGTTTCTTATCCCTTGTGATAACTATGGAGGTGGGTTTGTCTTCTGAGCCTTGCCTAAAAAAGGCACTATGGGGGTAGCAAGAGCCTTTGCCAATATCCGAAAGCCCAGGGGTGACAGGTGCAAGCCATCCCTCGTGAAGTATCGTGGCTTTTCGAGCATATCATCCCAAGCTGACAGGCATTGGATCCCCATTGAATGACACCAGTACTTAAGCCAATTGTTGAAATTGATCATCTTGTCTTCATATTGTGGCATCATTCTTGGTGAGGGTAAGATGCTACTCAAGGTCAGGGTCATACCGGCCTGGGCTACATGCTCAGAGAACTCCTTTATGTCTCTTTTCATGTAGTCCAGGGAGGTACGTCTCAGGTCATTCACACCAGCATGGACAATGACTGAGTCATATTTGTACTTGCCTTGAAGTGACCTGAGTGCTTGTGTTATGTGGCGGATCCTAGCACTGACAGGCTGCTCACCGTGACCCTCTCCTTGTTCAGCCTGGTGAGCGGGACGTCAGTGTGCCTGATGATAGAGTCACCTATTACAAGTGTATCAGGTGTGTTGTTTAGTCTTAAGGGCTGTGACTGTTCGGCACACTGGCTTTGTGAGATATGTGTTGCATGTGTTTTGTTTTGGGGTAGCGGCTGCTTGGGTGTCTGCTTTGGAGGTCTCTGCTGCTTCGGCAGATCTTTATTTAGAGCCTCCGAGTATGTTTTTGTGTGATTATGTGTTTGGTTTGCTGTCATGGTAGGTCTATGTGAGACTGAAATTGTAGTGAGTGTGGTTTCCTTCTCCTCCTGACTGGTTATGCCAGTACTGAGTTGAGAGAGCTTAGCCTCCAGTTTGGCTATATGGTTGCATCTCTCACGTGCTGGAATTTGTTGGGAGGAGGAGAGGGTTGTCTGTGTACATGAGGCAGTTGTAATATTGCCTCAAGATTCCCAGATTCACCAGCTGTACCGGAGAGGAGATTGACAACTCACCTTTGGACATGCTAGAATAATATTGGAAATTCCTTAATAATTGAAAACCAGGGCCAATGGGGAGTGAGGGTGTAGTGCTTTTAATTTTTAGTGCTGACTTATATAATTGCTTTAGTGAGCAAGTGCCAGGTAACTTAAGTGCAATGTGTTACAGGTAACTTAAATGCAAAAACGACAAACAGTAACTTTCTTTCAAGTGAAACAAGGAAATAAGTACAGTAAGCAATGCAGATATCACTAGTGATCCATAGAAGTGCTGAGAAGCCGTGTATTAGGTGGAATTAGCGTTCCAGGGAAATAACAAGCAAACAAACAACAAGCATATAAACAAAGTTAGATTCAGCAGGCCTGGATCTAGTCTATGCTACAGCAAACAAGGTGTACCAATTTCAGTAAGATACAGTTCAAATATTCAGGCACTATAAACCTTTAACCAGAAATTCCCAGCTCAGAAGGGCAGAGTCCAGCCTCTCCTCCCACAAGAGTGCAGACCACGAACCCTATTAATGTAAAATAACTGGCCTGAAAGCCCAAGTGTTTAAACCAGAATTAATACACTTTTAGAATAACAGACACTGAGCCCTCAATCAGCAGTTCCCAACCTAGAAGGATGTAAGCTACCTGTTCTGCCACCACAGTGCAGACCACAAACCCTCTCAGTGCAAAACAACTGGTCCGAAGCCCAAGTGTTTAAACCAAAAGGCTTAGAATGAGTTACACCAAGCAGTAATAAATACAATTGAGTACTTTTAAGATGATGCAAAAGTAAAAAAAAGTAGGTAGAAACACAAGTACAGTAAAAGCAGATACATTTTTTTTTTCTGAATAAGTGCTGAGATCAAAGAAACAGATTTGAGTGCTGAAACTAGAAAACTGGCTAGTTATAAGAAAAAAAAAAGCTAGAAGGCTCCCCTCCAACACAGAAGGGCTTGGGGGCTCAGAAGCCTACAAATAGTCTATACCACTTTAGGAAACAAGCTTAATTTTTTTTTGTTTCTGTTTCCCAGATGCTTTCTTTGTACACAGTAGGAGTACCTGAAATCAGAATATGATCTCACTGCACTCAGTTGAGTGAGCAA
This sequence comes from Protopterus annectens, assembly GCF_019279795.1. Classification (NCBI taxonomy): domain Eukaryota; kingdom Metazoa; phylum Chordata; order Ceratodontiformes; family Protopteridae; genus Protopterus; species Protopterus annectens. The sequence continues at coordinate 916,877,014 of NC_056726.1, forward strand.
ATGAGATGGGCCCAGGAGGAGTATCCAAACACAAATTTACAAGAGGCGGGCAGTTGCAAGGCCACTAAGATTAACACCAAAACAAAACAGGGAGGTGGGTGAGACTAACTGAAGAGCAGAGTCAAAACTTCCAGTTCAGTTAATATTCCTTCCACACAGTTAAAATCAATTTAAATACTGTATTTTTGAAGAAAAAAGAGCAGATAAAGGTACTTAAATTCTCAGATATCGTCCAGTTGAACACAGCAAGTCCTTAGCCGCCAAAGCTGAGGTTTTTTAAGCAGAAAATATTTCACACTGTACCACTTAAATAGGCAAGGACAGGAAATCAAAGAATGTGACTACCCCACACCTGTAATTACTAGCAAATAACAAAGTTCAGCAAACACTGACTAACTTCCAGTTCAGTTAATATTCCTTCCACACAGTTAAAATCAATTTAAATACTGTATATTTTTGAAAAAAAAAAAGAGCAGATAAAGGTACTTAAATTCTCTTATCGTCCAGTTGAATACAGCAAGTCCTTAGCCAAAGCTGAGGTTTTTAAGCAGAAAATATTTCACACTATACCACTTAAATAGGCAAGGACAGGAAATCAAAGAATGTGACTACCCCCACACCTGTAATTACTAGCAAATAACAAAGTTCAGCAAACACTGACTAACTTCCAGTTCAGTTAATATTCCTTCCGCACAGTTAAAATCAATTTAAATACTGTATTTTTTTGGAAAAAAAAGTGCAGATAAAGGTACTTAAATTATCTTATACGTCCAGTTGAATACACCAAGTCCTTAGCCAGCCAAAGCTGAGGTTTTTTGGACATCTGTCCAAAGTCTGTCAAAATAGGGGTCAATGGGCTGAAACTAGGGACCTCTTTTAATTATTGCCCTTATCCCTTCCTCCCCAGCAGCAACTGTTCTGCCTTGCAATAAAATAAGTCCTGACAAGTCTTGGACCCAGGACCGTGTAAACTCCAATCAAAGCAATGTACCATTACACCATCTGAGATCTCCAAATTAGTGATGATTTTCCAAACATATCAGTTAGTACAGTCATTCAACAGTAGGGAAAGGAGTTTGTAGAATCAGTCAGGTTATCTGTATATGCATGTAGATCTGTAGGGTGATGCATATATGTGGACAAATCTATACACACACACACACACACACACACACACACACACACACACACACACACACACACACACACACACACACACACACACACACACACACACACACACACACACACACACACGTGTGTGTGTGTGTGTATGTATATATATATATATATATATATATAGAGAGAGAGAGAGAGAGAGAGATCTAAATTTATATCTACATATATGCATACACACACATATATATAGAAAGGTGACTAAATACATCTATATACACATATATATATATATATATATATATATATATATATATATATATATATATATATATATATATATATATATATATGTATACATAAATATACATAAATATATGACAGCTACAAACACATGCAATCTGAGGGTCATGCTGCTGCACCCTAGAAGTCTAAATCTGAAAATACACTCAATGGAAGTATTCCTTAAAATGAGGAACAATGACATCTGTGCTGTAACAGAGACCTGGTTAAAGGCAGCAGGAAGCATCCCTGCACTACCAGCCTATTACTCATTCCACACCTTTTGGCTGCAGAACTTGAGCTGAGGCCCCAAAGGTGATGGTATTTCCATATTCATAAAGGATGCACACACCTCCAGAGTGGTAGACCAACATTATACATGACAGATCATGCAGGTGTAGCTAACATTGGGTATGGCAGTGGTTCAGGATGTAGCCTGCTATAGGTCCCCAAATATATCCCAAGACTCACACTCCATATCCCTAAAAAACCTGCAGAATATTAGCGTTCAACATAACACTCTCATACTGGTTGACTTCAACTACCCCTCCATTAACTGGAAAAGCTACTCATGTACTGATGCACTTGTCCATCACATCGACCTGATCCTTACTAACATGGGCGACTGTTGCTGTACACCACTAGTCAACTCCTCCGTTGTTATATCTGACCACAAAGTAATCACCTTATAGGTTCATAGGTATGTCCTAGGATATTGGCCCTAGGGCTTATTTAAGCCTAACCAAACAAGGTTCCCTGGCTTTTGCCACCCCAAAAAGTTATTTTCCTGTGCCCCTGTCGAGAAACACCATTGCAGTGATCCCTGGGGTGAATTTCCTGTTTCCTATCCAATTGTCAAGATTTCTCTTAAAGAGGGTTAATGAGGAGCTCTGCTTGACATGAATGGGTAGCCTGTTCCAGAACATGGGAAGTGTCTGGGACATGAATCTATCCCTCCAGTATGTTCTGTTTATTGTGGTGACAAGGTTTGGGTCCCTGGAGCATGTGGCTCGGAGAAATTGGGATTTCTTTAAGTGTAGCATGTCCATCAGATCTAAGTTAGACATGGCTTTGTATGTTAGTCAGATGTCACCTCTGAGTAGGTGATATGTGACAGAGTAGAGCTGGAGTCGTTTTGAGATGGTCTGCATATGGCATCTGTTTGAGGCTGGTAATCCTCCTAGTGAGCTATTTCTGTGACCTTTCTAGTTGTTGCAGATGTCTTGCAAGATACATGCCAAATGGGGCATTGTACTCTATAATGGGTCTGATGAGGGATGAGTAGAGAAGAGCGATGACCTCTCTTTTTCTTGAGGAGAAGCCCTTTGTGATGAGGTGTGCCACACAGAAGGATTTCCTGACTACTGTGGTGAAGTGATTATCAAAAGAGAGACTACTGTCCACCTGTGTCCCACGGTCTGTTATCACACTTTCAGTGTTTAGTAGGCTACAACCTATGTGGTAGTTCATGGATATGGTGTTTTTCCCAAAGGGGATGACAATGCACTTGTTGGCATTGAGATTTAGGCCATGACTTTGACACCAAGCATTAGTCTCAGTGAGGTATCCACATCCAAATCCTTAGGCAACTCTATTATGGCTCCTAGTTTGCAGTCGTCTGTGAATTTCATTAGCTAGAGACTAGCTGAATTAGCCTGGACTTCAGAGAAGTAGATACCAAACAGGAGAGGACCCAGGACTGAACCCTGTGGTATTCCGCTTGTCACTGGTTTGAAGTCGGATTTGGAATTGGCTACTTTCACTGTGTGGGTTCTGTCATTGAGCCAGTTGGCCACCCATCTTGTGACTTATGGATTTATGCCTAGTCCAGTGAGTTTGTCTATAATACCAGAGTTGGGGATGATGTTGAAAGCCTTGGCGAGGTCAAGATAGGTTGTGTGCACCACCTTACCCTCGTCTATGGCTCTGGTGACTGCTTTGAAGAAGTCAATCAGGTTTAGGAGGCATGATCTACCATTTACAAATCCGAACTGAGTGGGGTCCAAAGATTGGAGGTTACCTATGTCTTTGTTTATATGCTCAAGGATGATGCATTCCATGGCCTTGCAGACCAGGCTCGTCAACCTAATGGGGCGGTAGTTGCCAGGGTCAGTGGTGGCACCGCGTTTGTAGAGTGGGATAACCATCACTGTGTGCCATTCCATAGGCACAAAGTCTGAGGTGAGGCTGTGGTTGAACATGGTACTTAGGTGGGATGCCAGTTTGTTCTGTAGTTCATTGAGAATGCAACCTGGGATGTTGTCCATTCCCATGGGTGCTGTGTTCTTGGCTTTGGAGAGTGTGGTCTTTACCTGTGTGCCCATGATTACAGGGGCTTTGCAATCTTCTGGTATGGAGATGGGCCCTTTGAGGGTGGGATAAAGCTTGCACTGAACCTGAATGCCAGTATGTTGGCAATATCAGTTGGTTCGGTAAATGTAGTGCTATTGTGCTGTAGTTCCGAGGAGATGTGAGTGTTGCTATTGAGATTCTTGACATAGTTGTAGAAAGCTTTGTAGTTGTGTTTAGAATCCATGGTGATTTTATTTTTGTAACTAGCTTTGGAGGATTTTATGAGGGATCTCAGCTTCTTGCTGAGGCTGACCAGGGAGTTCCTGCAATCATGGGAGTTTATTCTTTTTTGCAACAGTTTTTTTCCTTCCGTTGTAGAGGTTGTTTATGGCAGGGGACCACCAGAATGGCTTCCTTTTTTTGAGGATAGCATCTTGGTTCTGTTGGGGATGGGACAGTCCATGCACTCATATATGTGCTTATACAGTGCTTTTATATATGATTCAGTAGTCGTGTTTCTATTCTCCATCTGTGTGGGTGGCATGAAGTTGACCACTTCTGAACTAAGAAGAATAAAGTTGTCTTTGGACAAATTTTTTACTTGTGGCTTATTAAATGAGGGGTGGGAGTGGGATATAGATGCCTAGGGTGATTAGCTTGTGTTCGTACCTGACCAGCAAGGAGATGACCTCTGGCATGGAGTATCTGTTACCCATATTGGTAATGACTAGATCCAGGATGTTGCTGCCCCTGGTAGGGGTATGGACAAGCTGATCCAGGGCATTGGAATTGACGAATTCCAGAAAATGTTGGGCAGATGAGTTAGTACATGAATAGTTTTCCTAGTTGATGGTGGGGTAATTGAAATCTTTTAATATTAGGGTGTTGGGATGCACTTTAATAATATCCAGTATATCGAAAAACATGGAGTGGGTGACTTGGGTCATGGCGGGGGATCTGTAAGAAGCTTCAACCTGAATTGCAGTTTTGCCCAGTGTTAATTGTACTTGGGTAATTTCAGATGCATTATGTTCAGCAACTAGCCTGGAGGTGTGGATATTCTTTATGAATATGGACACACCTCCTTTTTTAGTGTTTGGTCTAGGTTAGGTGGCCAAAAGGTGTGGTAAGAATTGTAGCCTGGTAAAGGAGGGGTGTTCTCTGGAGCCTTAAACCAGGTCTCTGTCACTGCACAGATATTGATGTTCTCCATCTTAAGGAGTGCCTCAAGTGAGTGCATTTTGAGGTTTAGACTTCTAGTATTGAGTAGCATTACCCTTAGATTTTGCTTGTTTGTATCTACTATGGTGGTGCATTGGATGTTTGAGCCTTGCCTAAAAAAGGCACTACAGGGGCAGCAAGAGCCTTAGCCAGTATCTGGAATCCCATAGGTGACAGGTGCAGGCCATCTCTGGCAAAGCATCATGGCCTGTCGGTCATGTCATCCCAGGCAGACAGATACCGGATCCCCTTGGAATGACACAAGAAGCTTAGCCAATTGTTAAAGTCAATCATTTTGTCTTATACTGTGGTATCATTCTGGATGATGGCAAGATGCTACTCAGGGCTAGTGTCATACCTGCTTGGGCCACATGGTCAGAGAGCTCCTCCAAGACTCTTTTCATGTAGTTCAGGGAGGTACTTCTCAGGTCATTCACTAAAACATGGACAATGACAGAGTCATATTTGTACTTGTTGTGGAGTCACCTGAGTGCGTGCATTATATGGCAGATCCTGGCAGCTGACAGTAACATTCCCCTTGTTTAGCCTGATGAGAGGGATGTCAGTGTGCCTGACTATAGAGTCTCCAATGAGTAGTGTGTTGGGTGTGTTGTTTTGCCTTATCGGCTAAGGTTGAGAGGCACACTGATTTTGTGGGCAATGTGTCATTCGGGTAGTGTTGGGGGATGGTGGTTGCTTGCATTTCAGCTTTGGAGATCTCTGTTATTTGGGCAGATTTTTATTGAGAGCCTCTGCAAATGTAGGTGTTTGGTTTGTGTTACTATGTGTGGGTTTGGGTGGTACAGGTTTTTGATGGACTATGTGTAGAGTGTGGTGTGGTGTTTACCTTCTCTTCTTGACTGTCCAGTCCAGTCTTGGCTGGAGAGTGCTTGGCTACCAGTTTGGCTATATAAGTGCATCTCTCACAGGTTGTAGTGTTTGGTGGTAGGAGGAGAGAATTGTCAGTGAACATGAGGCAATTGCTACATTGCCCCAAAATGCCCAGATTCATCAAGTGGACAGGAGAAAACATCGAGAGCTGACCCTTAGACATGCCTGGTTAGTGCTTATTAATTTAAGTACTAATAAACTCATTTCCTCTTGATAAGTGAGGAAAGTTGAGTACTGCAGTAATTTGTAGATTATTTAGTGTTTGCAACGAGATTTGGACAGTGCTGAGCACAAAGAAACAGTTTTAAGATTCATAGGTTAGTATTAGGCTAACTGCCCTTGCGAGATATTTTAAGCCTAGCCAATTATCCCTTGTGAGATTCAAACTCTGCACCTTGAGTTTGTAAGGCAACCACCTTAACCCTTAGGCCACCTTCCCAACCCAGTGAGTGCTAAACTAGAAAACTGGCTAGTGCTAAAGGAACAGAAACAGTTTTGAGTGCTAAAACTAGAAAACTGGCTAGTTCTAAGGGAAAAATAAGAAGCGAAACTTTCTGGAACAAGGAATAGTTTAACCGGAGTTAAATGCCAGTATGCGATGTGCAAAACCGCACAAACACAGGTTTTTAAACAGAAAGATGAAATGGATAGAAATAGCCCAAATAGCCAATAAAACTGCAGATTGTGAACTGAAACCACTCCTCCAGAGACAGATGGGCTGTTCAAAGCTCACCACTCTCACTGATGAACAGAGAATATTCCCTTTATCTTAGAAAGGTCTGGGCAATACAGAAACTTACAAACAGCCGAGAATTCAGCAAAATCTTAAAACCGGACTCGACTGGTTCAAGAAAGGCAAGAAATGAATAGAGAGATAGGATTGCCCTCCCACCCCCCTGCACAGGTAACCACCATGAAAAGCCTTTCCAAAGCTAACTATGGCTTCCTAAAAACAGAGGTGGTTAAACTAATGGCAGCCATGCAAATGTAGACTATTTGCATGACTGCTGAATCAAACAACAATGCACTATGAACATGTATAAAAATGCATGGATACCACCATACCCAATAGAACCAAGACTCCCACCTCCAAAAAAAGGAAGCCAATCTGGTGGCCCCCACCCATAAAGAAAATGTACAACAAAACGAGGGAACTGATATGGAATAAGGTGAAGTCCCAAGACTGGAAAAAAAACCTTATCATTCTCAATTAAAAGTTGAGATCCCTCATTAAATACTGCAAAGTTAGCTGTGAAAACAGAATTGGAGCACATAGTAAAGACAACCACAAGGCCTCATGCAGTTATGTAAAGAATCTCCATGGCAATACCAAGATTTGCTCTGAGCTATTAGACAATGGTACCTCGTAGACTGAGACAACAAATATTGCCAATATACTGGCTGACATATTGAGTGCAAACTTTATCCCACTCTCCCCCCAAAGTACCAGTCACAATACCAGTGCACTGCCAGGTACCCAGTATTACTGCTGCACAGGTTAAAACACCACTGTCCAAGGCCAAGAATACACCTTCTATGGGACCTGACAATATCCCTGGCTGTATTCTACATGAACTACAGAGTGATCTGGCACCTCACCTGTGTGCCCTGTTCAAGCACAGCCTCACCTCAGGCTTTGACCCTACTAAATTGTGCACTGCTACACTCACCTCTCTCCACAAACAAGGTGTGACTACAGACCCTGGGAAAAAACACCCCAACTGCCTGACAAGTCTGTTATGCAAAGCTATGGAATGCATCATCATGCACCTAATAAACAGGGATGGGGGATCCACAGACTCAGAATCCCACACAGTTTACTTTTTGAAGGGTATGTCATACCTGCTCAATCAACCTGGTCAACTTCCTGGAATCAGTCATCTGAGCTGTGGATGAAGGCAAGATGGCACATACAGCCTACTTGACCTGGCTAAAGCCTTTGATAACATTCCTCACTCAACCATCATGCAAAACCTCACTAAGCTAGACAGCAACCCCTATATCACTAGGTGGGTTGAAAAATGGGTCACAGATAGGACTCACAGTGTGGAAATAGCTGACTCCAAGTCAGACTGCTGAGCAGTCATAAGTGGAGTCCCACAGGGTCTGTCCTGGGTCCTCTCATGTTTGGTATCAACTTCTCTGAAGTCCATGCCAACATGAAGGGATTCTGGCTGACAATGTTTGCAGACAATTGCAAGTTGTGAGCTATTATTAACTACCCAAGTGATGTTGGCATCCTACTGAAAGCCCTCACTGAGACCAATGACTGGTGTCAGAGCTATGGCCATAAGCTCAGTGTCAGAAAATGTGTTGTCATCCCCTTTGTGGAAAACCCTGTTCCCATGAATTACCACATTGATGGCAGTCCCCTGAACAAAGAAGGCATTATAAGAGATCTGGGTACACAGGTTGACAACAATGTCTCTTTTGACCACCACATTGCCACTGTGGTCAGGAAGTCTTTCTATGTGGCACATCTAAGTACTAACACATTAGCATCCATGAAGGAAGAGGTCATTGTCCCCTGTACTCTTCTTGATAGAGTGACACCGTTTGTGTCAGCATCCATATTTTGATGGATGTGAGGTAGGTGAATGAAATGTTTGCCCTCATTTTCTGACAACAATCATATCATCACAGTGATTTATCAGAGAAATGAGAATAATCAGAACCTGGACATTCTGAGACAATCCGGCCAGTGGACAGGTATGCTCAGAACCCCTTACAGCAATGAATCTGGACCAAGGCTGACAAAGTGGTGGGTAGAAGCTATAAAAATGGGGCTGTATCTGAAGTACTGGCATAGATAAGCTAACACAGCTGTTGTAGTAATATTCTACTGTGTGCTCTAACATATATTTAGTGAAAGATCACAAGTAATTGAATTAGGGAATCTGCTATGCATAATTACACATTTATTTGCAAATATATCAGTCACTACAGGGATTTAAGAGCACTGGCAAACAGACACCAGTGTGAAGGTATATACCCACAACCAATATCACCACAGTCACAGTCACATACCAGTAAGTCATGTGAACAGTAGAGTATACAGACTGTGTGAACAAATATATCACTGTTTGCCACTCACACACACTAGCCCTACATATACAATCTCAATTCTCAGTGTAGTCTGAATCATGACATTGGTACAGGACATGTCTCAGTCTGCCCCTATAAACACATTCAGCCAATAGATCAGCAGAAACTGGAACAGCTAGCACAGTCAGATAAAGAAGGAGCCATAACAATCACATCCACCTCACTCCATACACAGCCCAAATATAATTTACACATGACATGTGTACACAGTCATGAGAGTCTGTTAACAATGGCCAGACATACACAGGCCTTTCACATGCACAGTTCACCACAGAATGTACAGGCTCAGGACTCATATCTATTGCCTCTTCCCTGGCATGTTTGTGGGTCTACTGCATCACTGGGATGGTAGCAGGAATGAAGGCAAGAAATAATGATAATAAATACATCTGAGCCTTACTGACATCATTTGGAGACAGAGGCACAAGCACAGAGGCAGAGTGGACATATTGCTGTCATACATTGAGACAGTTGCAGATGTTACTGGATTTGTTGTAACATATCCTTTATGGGGAATATGACATCAGAAATACCAGTAGATGTGAGAATATACTGACTGCATTCACCAGAGTCCATGACTGATTTACCAAGGACACCAAATGTCTGGGGAACAGACAAAACATAACAGGCATATGTGACCAGTCTGTGGACAGCATGCCAGTGGAGAGGTATGTCAGTCGTGAAGTCACTCGCTAAATGCATGTCCACACAAACCCTATCAATCCACCATGTGTATAACAGCTCTGAAGACATAGAATCTGTTCACAAATCTGGGGATATGTCCCCCATGATGTTTGGCTGTCTCCACATGTCCTGTCCTGTGATGTATTGCCACCTACTGTATGTGAATCTGTAGCCCACCACCTCTGTAATGTCCCTCGCACAGGCAAGAAAAAGGGGCAAGGCGCACACTAAGCAATGTCCCATATGTCAGGACTAGCAGCAGTGTCCAGGCCCACAGCACAATACTATGTTGGCATCTACATAGTGGCATGACTTTAGCAAAACTTCCCCTAAAAATCAGGTCACTAAATCACCCTAGACAATTCAAAACCGTCACTTGTGAATATTTTAAGAAAAACTGGACTTATCACTGCACTCATCCACCATGACCTGTCTTCTCCCTAGAGGCCTCAAGTTCTATCCCTCCCTATAATCCTCCTGTCTCTCTCCAATCACCTCCTTACCTTCACAAGTATGTACAAATATCTTGTAATATCTTGTAATTTCAAGCCCTGAATTGCTTGTATGCTCGAGTAGGTAAAATTCTTTAAAATGTATGTTTACTTAATGTACTACCTAACAATTGTATTCTAACATTTCATTGTATCTGTACTGTGGAGCTTTTCTCTCCAGGTCTCTTCTGAAAATGAGCCACAAGCTCAGACGGACTAACCCGGTCGACAAATGTAAAATATATAAATAACTAAATACCTGACATCTGCACAGAGGACAGACAGAAAGTAGACAGCCAGCAGGTTATGCATTAGGATGAATGTTTTGAAAGATAGAAGTTGGAAACTGAAAGGTATGCCATTACTACATGACAGCAGTCCTCAAAGACATGTCCAGAAAACATAATGGTCTACAATTAATATCATAATATCAGATCAATATCCAATAGGAGATACATAAAAACATACAGCTCAAACACCAAGAACAAGATAGTCAGTACTCAGAGTCCCAGCTTTGCATGCAGGGGTGTATGGTTCTAGTACTACAATTTGCAATCTACTTTTACTAGGAAAACCACTGTTAAAAGTACTAATGTAATAAAACAATATGTGTTAAACTATTTTTGTTAACCAGTGTACTATAGCTGGTATAACATGCAAGTCTGACTGCATGTAACCTGGGATACTACCCATGTATAAAACAAATACAAAGAAAAAAAGATTGTGGTGCTACCCATGTATATTCAGGTCTTCCATACAATATAGCCACACCCCTTGCTACTGTAATGATAGCACATAGAAGCATGTTATGTACAGGAAGTTAAATACACTTATTAAATATATCATTACCCTGCTATTTTATCAGACTGGAATGTGACGAATGGTTACCAGGGCTGAGCTATGCTTAACAGGTTTAAGCATCGTTTAAATGTAAATGCTAAGCAGATTTGCACACTGGTGAGCAAAGCCTACATGGTGTAAGCACCTATCCATTTAACCATATGTTAGCACCACTCACCATTGTGCATACCCATGCAAACATGCTTAAAGCTTGTCAAAACTGCCTTAATCACTCTGTATCCAACTCTGTAGCCAACAGTCCTTGTTCTGCCTATCAACAAAGTAAACAGCCCTTGTTCCAGGACCCTACTCATCATAGCCAAAGCAACTTACCATTAAGCCACCTCAGCTGTATGGCTTTAGGATGTTTTCTCAAACATACTGTACATAGGCATATACCTTTTCCCCACTGTAGTGCAATCCTGGAGTAAAATATTGCCCAAAAGCCACAGGACCCAGATAACACAAAGGAAGTATAAACTGGTAACAATATTCAAAAACATTTTAATGTGGTTGAATGACAGTTTAAAAAACACCGGTTGAGAACAAGAAAAACAATAATCTTAAGCATTTTCGCTCGGTCAATACTGAGCTTCTTTAGAAATAAAAATTTAGTAATTTCATTTACAATCCTTAAATACTTCTATGTGCATCACATGACCCTTCTACCCCCACTTAAAGTTGGATCCTGTCATATACAATACAACTGTCCAAAATGGTGGGTGAATGATGTAAAGTGAGGCAATGAGTGTTGAGCAAAAAATCTTCAAAATCCAAGTGGCACCTCTATGTCTATACGTAACATCATTAAATTCTAGCACGCATCAGTATCAGTAGTGTTTTGAAACTCAGAATGGCCAGGTTATAGTAGACAAACTCTTCATGATTATATGTTAGTGTTGTAAACTTGATTAATCTGAGGGGAAAGTTTTGCATGGCTGTTAGGAGATTCTGACAAGGGCATTTTTTTCCACACTCGTCTTTAAGGTTAACAGCATGCTAGAATTTAATGATGTTACTTATAGACATAGAGGTGTCACTTGGATTTTGAAAATGTTTTGCTCATTACTCATTGCCTCACTTTACATCATTCACCCACCATTTTGGACAGTTGTATTGTATATGACAGGATCTAACTTTAAGTGGGGGTAGAAGGGTCATGTGATGCATGTAGAACTATTTAAGGATTGTAAATGAAATTACAAAATGTTTACTTCTGAAGAAGCTCGGTATTGACCAAGCAAAAGCGCTTTAGATTATTGTTTTTCTTGTTCTCAACCAGTGTTTTTTAAACTGTCATTCGAACACATTAAAGTGTTTTGGAATATTTTTACCAGTTTATACTTCCTTTGTGTTATTCGGGTCCTGTGGCTTTTGGGCAATATTTTATTCTTGGTTGGACTTTTTTCATTTTAGTGATCCTGGAGTTAATATATATAGTTAGGGGTGGTGTGTGGGGCACAGCCCCCCCCCCCACATTGGGGGGTGTGGGGGGTCGTAGCCCCCCACCTATTCTGGTTTTATATCGTCCACTTTACAATTCAATATTTTGAAATTTAGCATTGTAAGATTTCAGTATTATGGGTTTCAGTCAAGTGATTTTTCAGTATTTTGAAATTTCAGTGCTATGGTCTTAGTCAAATGGGATTCACTCAAATTAAATTTCTATCATCTGATAGGCTAGACATTCTTTGACATGCTCTACATTTACAAAATACCTATTTCTTGTTTTAGAACAAGTTGACATCTTCTTCGGAGATTATGCCACATTACTGGAACTTAAAGACCTCAAATGGCAACTGCTATTAGGAGCGGAGTCTGCTCCTGGACTAAATGACTACTCAAGCCTCAAATGACCTTTAAAATGGTTGCAATAATTACGTCTCTCATACTATGTCATTCTAACCCATTCACAATATTGATGTACACTTTTTAATTTATATTTATTTATTTATTTACATTCAGTCCGTTTCTTGGTATTTGCACTAAGTTTCCTACTTAATATATGGTTTTATTTCAGGACAGCATTCTTACTTGAATAAGCACACCCGCAGCTATGTTTATATCTAAAGACAACATTGCTTTTTATAACCTAATTCTGATGATGTCTCATGTTGCTAGTATACCTTTTTTTCTTCGTCCCTTGTGTTAGTTTTGACATATCTTGCACTTCTCCAGTGCTCGAACTTCATTTATGTGTGTCATAGTATTTCATAAATTGTACTTTTCCTATGTTTCATTGTCTAGGTACTTTTCCTATGTTTCATTGTCTAGATACATAATTATTTCTTCTTTTCCAATGCGTCAATTTAAATGACCTTTTTTATACCTATTTTTTAAGTGTGTTCCAATGTGCCATATTTAATAGCTCTATCATGGCTACTTTTTCTTCTTGGTTTCTAGTAAGGATTTATTTATTAACAAACAGGTTTTACATGCTGCTAATAAAGAAAGTTCACAATGTCTTGTTACACACAGAAGGTTTTTCTTCTTGGTTTCTAGTAAGGATTTATTTTCTAACAAATAGGTTGTACATGCTGCTAATAAAGAAAGTTCACAGTGTCTTGATACGCACAGAAGGTTACACCTACTGTTTGACATTATTAACCCTATTGGTTTATTACTACCACCAGCCTCATAGGCTGATTGTTAAATCTTTTGTTTTAGTTTTTGTATTTAAACCACAGAAAT
>NC_056726.1:916891126-916917817 GCF_019279795.1 Protopterus annectens
AATTTCAAACTAAATAAAAAATATTGGTTTGTAGAATGATTTAGATGTTTTATCAATTACAGCATCAACTTTTTATTAATGAATGTTATCAAAAGGTGACCAATGTTTTATTAGATTTTTACATTAGGATAAAATGAATAAGTTATTCTATGATTTTTTTTAACACTAAAGCATCCCATACTTGGGTATTTATTTGGTGTCCTGAAAATAGAGAAAAAATAGTTTAATCCTGCATTTAGGCCCATTGTGTCAACTAAGAGATTTAAAATGGGAGGCATTTTTATTTGTCTTGATTTTTTTATTGCACTCTTTATTCAAAGAGAGTGGATATTATATTCAATATTCTGTGCATCTATTGGAGTTATTAAAAAAGTATTCATTTTCTGGGCTGGAAACCTGTATGTATGCAGTTGATGCTACATTTCTTTACAGTTGTATTCCATAAATTTGTAGGTATGGATTTTATTAGAGATTATTTAAATTGTTGTTCCAGATTATCAAATTAATTGATTGATACTATCTGTTTGTTATTTGAACTGATGTTAACTAACATTCTTTTGTTTTGTTTTGATGGGAAATTATTTGATCAGATCCATGGAATGGCAATGGGTGCTAGGGCAATCCCCATATTTGCTAATTTCCTAATGAACCAATGGGAGAGTCGCTGTTTGTTTACTCATTCATTGTTCAAATATAGCTCCCTCTATAAAAGATTTATTGATGACATGTTTTTCATATTTTCTCAGCCTGTAGAGTTATCACATCAATTAATATAAGGGGTCAATAATAACATCAGTTTCTGTTTTAAGTTTCACTTTAGTTCCTTTGGAAATTCAGTTGATTTTTCAGATTTGAAACTAAACATTGATATTGGTAATAAAATGTTTCATAGCAAATTGTACCAAAAAGACCTTTATCAACAATAATGTTCACTTTAAAGCCAACATCCTAAACACTTGAAGTTGAAAATTGTTAGAGGCCAGTTTATTAGGAATTTTTGAATTGATTCCAAGGGTAAAGACTCTGAAGTTGAATATCTATTCTTAATAGAACTTCTGAAAGATAAGGGAATATCCCTCTAATGAGCTCTATTCAATTTACAATGAGGTTAAGTCTAAAAGACATGTTTATTTTTCAACCAATTTTGCTGAATGGGTTGCCACAAAATAACAAACTAAAAAAAGCGGTAATACTCCTGATTTTACTAATGTGTGCCCGCTTCCATTTTCACTTGAAGTTTGAAGTTTTGAAACTTCAAGCTTCCAAAGTAGACCTATATATATATATATATATATATATATATATATATATATATATATATATATATATATATATAAACATAATTTGGCTAAAGAAACAAGGATAAGAATCATGTCCTTTATAAACATTCTTTTGATTGTATTAAGTTTAAAAATTCATCTTTAAGGTGGCAGATCAAATCTGTTTAGATTTAAGAGGGGGGATTTTAACAACAGATTGAAAGTCAAAGCAGTCAATGGAAGTTCGTACTTTCAGATGATAAACCCCCAGTATTAAATGACACCATTAATATCAAATGTGTTTTGAATCAGAAAGGGTACATATATCAAATCATTTTATTTTTAAATATATATATTTTTAAGTCTTTGTTTATTTGGTTTGAAAATATATGTGGTCATTAATGTATTATTCATAGCTAATTTTAGCTGTACCAATATTGGTTCTCAGTTAATACATTTAGATGTATTTGCTTTTTATGTAGTATTGAGAGTAAGAGTTTGTCTTTAAGATATTCTGTTAATCTGTCTGGTGATTTGTATCATGTGAGGTTATTTAAACTGTTCATGCATTTTGAAAAGTAGTAGTTCAGAAGAAGTTTCTTTTTCATTGTGAAATGAAAGTGCTTAACTTATTAAACATGGTCTTTTTGGCTGGTTTTGTCATTTTTTTAGTGCGAGTTATCCAGCTATGGTAATTCACCCCATCGCATTTTTGTATAACAAAGGTGGTTGTATGACACAAAGCCAGTCAGTTGTCTCCACGGGAAGTAGGAATAACTTTTTATATAAAACCAATAAGAGGTAACACAAAACTGAAAAAACAGTCTGTGTAACTGAGTGTATATTATCTCAATGAAAGTCATTAATAGGGTTGGAAAATAATGGATCATTTTATTCTTTGATCATGTGTTAAAATATGTGATCCCTCCATATCCTCTGGTCTGCCACACAAGGGAAAGTATCTAGCTGATTACTTCATTCACAAATATTTTGTTTTCAATAATAATATGACTTTTTCAGGCAATGCCTCTTTATGAAGATATGCTGCTTGTGGGGGTTATTCCATATGCATTAATACTGGATTTTGATTGGACTGATAGTTAAACATTTTAAAGTAGAGGTTACTTGTTACATATTTCAGGCAATGTAATACATGTAGCAGCATGTTCCTGCAATACATTATATATAGGTGAAACAATAAGAACATGTATTGTTATGCTTGCAAGACTATGTTAGGGACAATAAAAATAAAAATAAAAATCCAGTAGCAAACTCTTTTTACTTAAACATGGAAGTGACTCTTCATTTGTGAACAACTGTATATTGGAACAAATACGCAACTACAATCGCTCTAATAAAAAAAATTGCTATATTAGAAAAGTGTCACAGTAATTAAATATGAGACCTTAAAATCTTAATGTATTAATACAGAAAAAAAAATTGCAAGTGCTACCTTCATTGAACTTTTATGCTTACTGGTTACTTTTTAAACTTCTTCTTCTTTCGGATTTACCCAGTTAGGGGTCGCCACAGCGAATCACCTGTCTGCTTATGATTGGCAGTGGAGTTTTACGGTGTTGAGTTGCTAGCCCGGCACCCAACCTTCCACAGAAGGCACATACATGCACGCATTCATACCTAGGGCCAATTTAGAGTGTCCAATCCATCTACAGCATGTTTTTAGGATGTGGGAGAAAACTGGAGCACCTGAAGGAAACCCACACGATCACAGGGAGGACATGCAGACTCCGCATAAAAGGCACTCCAGCTGTGGATCAAACTGGAGAGTCTCTTGCTGTGAGGCAACAACGCTAACCACTGCACCCCAGCTGCCACCCCCACTAGTTACTTTTTAAACTAGTATGAATTATTTATTTAATTATTAATTTCTTTTTGTACTTCTACTGTGTTACATTAGTACTTTGTATCCCCCTTGGAAGGCTCTGCTGAGGCACTAGAGTTTTAGGTTATTTCTCAGAGATGTACCACCTTGTGGTTTTCACATGGGATGGGTTGTGGTTTCAGGATATGGTGTGGTTTCATTGACTGACAGGCATCAGCCACAAAATCTATGACCACCAGCAAATGTGACTTGTCAAAACAGTGTCACTAAAGTGAATTGAATTTTTCCCAGTCTTTACTCCCTCTTCCCTTACCTCAACCATTTATTTTGCAATGTAACTTACTTAATGGGATTTTGTTATTACTATGTTTGTCTGTTTTCTTAAAATTTTACTTTATGCAATTCACTTTCCCAACTTACTCATCTTTGCCATGCACAACTGGGCAAGTCTGTGTATGTTGTTAATGACTGTAGTAGTTATTGCATTTTATTACAGGCTGCAACTTTCTATAGTCACATAAACTACATGCAAAACAAACTACTATCTAGGTATGCTTAATCTATGCAGTGGTTGTACTGATACTAGTTTTGTGAAGAAATAGTCATTTTAAAATGCATACTTCTGCATATCTCATTTTCACAGCATCTGAGAAGAAACCTGTCTATCACTCGAGATATATGTGCATGAAATGAGCCAGGTGAGGATTACATTAGCTACTATACATTCAGGATGGTACCTCTAAGAAATAACCAGTTTTTCATGTTTTTGAAAGTTGTTTTTCCTGACATCTCAGTTAATGAACATGCAAGACCACTATGAATCAGCAAGGCTCCCAATAAAACGCACTTTGCCTAGGAATAGCTATAAGCAGCTTGTGGAATACAGTTTGTTTGTGTCTTTTGGCCTTTCCCGGTTAGGGGTCGCCACAGCGGAACTCCGGTCCACTAATGATTGGTAGTTGATTTTTACGTGCTGAGTTACCAGCCCTGATGCACAACCTTCAATGAAGGTACACCCATTCACGCATGTCTCCACGTAGAAGACGCTCTAGCTGAGAATCGAACCGGACAGCATCTTACTGTGAGGTGACAATGCTACTGCAGCATCACCACCGTGGTTAGCTTGTGGAATACAGATGATAGCTGAATTTTTAGAAACAACAGGAAAATCTAAAGAACTAGGAGCCTTTCTTGAAACATTCAGCTTATGCAATCCCTAACAATGACCCTAAGTGAGACTTTAACTGAGTGCAATAGAGCATTTAAATGTAAATTTAAATGTAAATAGAATAAATATGAAACTTCAAATTAATTATTGTTGGTGTGATAGACAATTCAATTGAGGATATCTCAGATACTGTAAGATGTGCAGGTGACAAAAACAAACTATGTGAATACATTTGATTTTGTTTACCTATGTCATGATTGCTCATAGCAGGAAGCTCAGAGTCCAGTCTAGTATTCATTTTCCACAGAAAGTAAACAGATATATCTTAGAACTGAGTTTTACTTTTTGCAGATGAAACACAAAGCTGACAGAAATGAAATACCTCATTTGGCTGTATAGTCTATTCTGCATTAGCAGAACATGATGAAGTCTGTGAAATTAATTTGTGCTGACCAATTCTTTATTCACAATATCCAAGGAGAATGTAAGAACTTAATCAGGTGAAACAGAAGTCAATGTAACTCAACCTGTGTTGAGACATATGCTCCTTTTTCGCATTTGTTTTAGAATTTTTCTGCCCTTGATATATTATTAACACACTGTACAGATCTGATTCCTTGATGTACCTTATTCTACAGTATTACTGCCAACCAAAAAAAGACTCAACTAAGGCAAACATCAGCCTTTTTACATGGAAAGCTGCTGGAAGGCAGTCTTTGAGAAATCACATAATTGTATCCCATTTACTTCCAAAAATAGATAATAATTTGTCCTAGCCTCCCCATAGATGCTGCTGCTGCTGTGCTTGCAAGTGTGTTAGTGACCATTCCAAGCCATTATTTAAGGGTTTCCCCCTCCCATCAAATACCTACATCAGTTAAAAAGAATCACCCAGAAAATACTGTGGACCCAGCAAAGAATTTTGAGAGAACCATAGCGTGAAAGTAGTAAATACCATTTGTAGCCATTATTTAAGTGTTCCCCCCTCCCATCAAATACCTACATCAGTTAAGAAGAATCGCCCAGAAAATACTGTGGACCCATCAAAGAAGTTTGAGAGAACCATAGCCTGAAAGTAGTGAATATCATTCTTAGCCATTATTTAAGGGTTCCCCCTCCCATCAAATACCTACATCAGTTAAGAAGAATAACCCAGAAAATACTGTAGACCCAGCAAAGAAATTTGAGAGAGCCATAGCATGAAAGTAGTGAATACCATTCCTAGCCATTATTTAAGGGTTCCCCCCTCCCATCAAATACCTACATCAGTTAAGAAGAATCACCCAGAAAATACTGTGGACCCAGCAAAGAAGTTTGGGATAACCGTAGCCTGAATGTAGTGAATACCATTCATAGCCATTATTTAAGGGTTCCTCCCTCCCATCAAATACCTCCATCAGTTAAGAAGAATTGCTCAGAAAATACTGTGGACCCAGCAAAGAAGTTTGAGAAAACCATAGTCTGAAAGTAGTGAATACCATTCATAGCCGTTATTTAAGGGCTCCCCCTCCCCATCAAATACCTACATCAGTTAAGAAGAATTGCTCAGAAAATACTGTGGACCCAGCAAAGAAGTTTGAGAGAACCATAGCCTGAAAGTAGTGAATGTATGTTAACTTTCTTGGTCTAGTGTACTTTACATAGTGTACTCCCTTAAGGACAGCTGACTGACTTTAGCAATGTGCATCACAGATTAGTGGCAGGCATCACCCCCCCCCCCATATATCTGTTACCTTCTTAATTATACTGCACTCCTTTTCCTCTATAATCTAGAGTGCACCTTTGCCTCTTCCTACTCATCCTGCCCACACTCCAGCTCCCTGAATTACACAACACATCTCTGATATACTGACTATTTTGTTTGAATTTAGTCTAAGGTTACTTAACTGCCACATACCTACCTTCCAACCATATAGGATACATATTGCAGTAATAGGCTCTCTTTCACATAACACTGATAGTCTCCCAAACTCTCCAGTGTCTTGGACTACTGTTTCTAGGTCTTAATCCCTCCCCCTTCCATCTGCAACACTCATGTACCTCCTGTCCATCTCTCCTGTCCCCTCCCCCTTACATCCTTCCTTCCAAGGAAGTTTACTTTTGGTGAGGCGCCATTTTCAAACTGTTCTAGCCTCCCCATAGATGCTGCTGCTGCTGCTGTGCTTGCTAGCATGTTAGTGATAAGGAATTGTACTGCTATTTTTTATTTCTGTACATGTAATAGTATCTTCTGAAGTAAATAAATGTTTAAGGAACTGTACAATGTTTTTTAGAGTTAACTCTGCTTCGTGAATTAACCCACAGGCAAGAGGAAACCACGAGTGCAACTGTACATTGTAGAAGTGTTAAATAACTATGTCATGGCTGTAAGTTGTCTGCATCACCTTATCTTTTAGAAACAGTAAATGCAAGCGTACACTAGCTCCTATATTTAGTTTATCAGCATTGCGTGCTGTATGCTGTATGTTAAATACTTGAATTAGCCTGATTATTGCCTTATCTTTTAGAAACAGCACAGGCAAGTGTATACTATCTCCTTTAATTAGTTAAATAGCATTACGTGCTATATGCTGGCTGTTACATACTTGAATGGGACTAATTACTGGCCTACATGCCATCCAAGTGCATTGCCTTATAATTTAGGAACAGTAAAGGCAAGCGCACAACAGCTCCTTTAGTTGAACAGCATCACGTGCTGTATGCTGTCTGATATATAATTGAATTAGCCTGATTATTTCTGGATACTGGCTTACTTAACATCCAAGTGTATACATGATAGCTGCACTAGTATATCTATTTGTCAGCATTGCCAGCCATTAAAGTGGTAATTCACTGTCTGATTCAAACGCTTAATGTTTACAGCAAAGGCTGTCTATAATATAGCATAGCAACTCCCGCTTGCTTTGGATATAGCTTATTAATGCTACGATTAGTTAAAATGTTGATGAATACATCCTATACTTATTAGATAAAACTTGATAGTTAAGTCATTGTAACCCACTTTTTGTGTGGACAACATTTGGCTTGGGTTACCGGTCTAAATAACTGCAAATTAAGATTTTGTTTGACCTGCAGGGGTAAATGGAGTTGCAGACATATCCAGCCTCCTGTCATTGTACTGAGACATTTAAATGTACTCTTAGATATCATAGCTCCACTTGGTTTACTGTTTCATGGATATTTATACATGTTTTGGACATCGCAGTTTCTAAATTGGTCTTGTTGTTTGATAACTGCACTCTTTAAGTAAGATAAGTGAATACCATCTGAACTGTTTTTTTTTTTGCTGTTCATAAGGTAAAGCTGCTTAAATATAACACCTGAATGACCAACTTGCTGTGCTAGGACCTTGTATACCTATGGTAGTAGTGCAAAAGCAAAAAAAAAAAGAAAGCACATTTTGAACAAAAAGCCTGTTCTAGCCTGTATGCAAACACCCTGAGTACTATTTCTTTCCCTCCTCCAGACCATTCATAGCCATTATTTATGGGTTCTCCCTCCCATCAAATACCTACATCAGTTAAGAAGAATTACCCAGAAAATACTGTGGACCCAGCAAAAAAGTTTGATAGAACCATAGCCTGAAAGTAGTGAATGCATGCAAACTTTCTTGGTTTAGTGTACTTTACATAGTGTACTCCCTTAAGGACAGCTGATTGACTTTAGTGTGGTCAAACGCTGCATCACAGATTAGCGGCAGGCATCACCCCCCCATATATCTGTTACCTTCTTAGTTATACTGCACTCCTTTTCCACTATAATCTAGAGTGCACTTTTGCCTCCTACTACCCATCCTGCCCACACTCCAGCTCCCTGAATTACACAACATATCTCTGATATACTGATTATTTTGTTTGAATTTAGTCTAAGGTTACTTAACTGCCACATACCTACCTTCCACCCATATAGGATACATATTGCAGTAATAGGGTCTCTTTCATATAACTCTGATAGTCTCTCAAACACTCCAGTGTCTTGGACTACTGGCTCTGCCCCATTCCGTTTGCTATGCTCACTCCATTCCCCTACCCTACCCCCATTCCCACACACCCTATATTAATTACATTTATATTTATACACCACACCCTTTATCAGTTCCCTCCCACCCAATTAGAGTTTCACACCACACATATCACTAAACCAATACCCTTCGCCACACCCTTACTATCCCTCATTATTAGTATATCAAACCCATTTACTTTAAGTTACTACCCTTAAACACTCTTCACCAGACATGCTGAACTATAAACAACAGTCCCACTTAATAAAAACACTAATCTACCTATGTACTATCATAACCTTTTTCCTGCTCTCCTACCTCTCCTCTTACCGCACTCAACTACATATCAGTACCCCCTCACAATGGGGAAATCAAACCTCTATCCACTCCCCTGAAACCTTGTAACACCACTAGACCTCACCTCCTCTAGATCAGTCTCTTACTCTCATTTCAAACTGTCAGTCAGAACTAACCCTCACTCCTCATTAAAACATACTAAATTACTACACAAACTAACTAAACTGTATTTTCACCTACTCCACAAACTCATTGGCTGTGGTGAAATTCACCCTAATCCAGGGCCCACCACAACACCCTACACAGACTCTAATCAGCCAAACCCCCTATACTATAGACCTACCTCCTATCTCCTCTTCAGTAACATAAATACAAGAAGTATACTTAACAAAATACAAGACTTTCATGCCCTTCTAGCTGTATATAAACCAGAAATAGCAGTGCTAACTGAAACATGGCTTAAACCAGAACACCATAATAATAAGATTATAGCCCCTGGCTATAACATAATACGCAGAGATAAAGTAGAGAAAAAGGGAGGTGGCATAGCGATATTGTTCCAAAACCATCTCATCATTGAACAAATTGATTATAACACCCAATATATCAAAGATGTTGAACTAATCCTTGCCAAATTAAAACTAAACTCAAACAAACATATAATTATTGCAGGTGGCTACATTCCACCAAGCAATAACACTACTATAATGGAAAACCTGCTAAAATGGATCTCAAACTCCATGCCACAGGAAACTGTACTATTAGGTGACTTTAATATTGACTGGCTGAACTGCTCTAGCTACACTCCGACTACCCAAATTAACCTCCATAGATTTACTCAAATTATATCCATTGCAACCAGAACAGACAAAACCTCAAAACGCAAATCCATCTTAGACTGGATTCTGTTATCTGACACCACTCTAGCATGGCACTCTGGCTGTCTACCTGACAGTCTACCTAATTCGGAACAAACCCCATTGCATAAGCCAACCCAACCTCAGAGTAATAAGTAACAAAAAGACCTTTAAAACAACTGACTTCATCAATTCACTACAAAGCTGTAATTGGACACCCCTAAAATTACAATCTCTAGATGATGCCGTACAGCATTTTAACTCCACTTTCCTGCAAATCCTAAACTATCATGCCCCATCCAAAACTATAAGACTAAAAGCTAACTATGCTCCATGGCTAACTAAAGATACTTAGACTACAATGAAAGAGAGGGATCTGGCCTGGAGTCAATATCAAAAGAACAAAGCCAGTAATCTGAGGCAAACCTACCAAGAACTTCGAAACAAAGCCAAAAAACAAATCAAACTAGACAAACGTAACTACTACAAAAACATGCAGGAAAAATATGCCAACAACCCTAAGAAATTTTGGGCTACAATAAAGCCACCACCCCAACCCCAGTACTACCAAACAACCATGACAACATTCCCACACAATTTAACAAGTTCTTTACCTAAACAGTCCAAACCCTTATCAATGCCCTCAATACCACTAGCAACCATATACCAGGTGCTAGCAAAACCCACCCTACTACTCAAAACAATACCACCAACTTTTCCCTATACCCTGTACCCACTAAAATTATTTCAAAGCTCCTTAAGAAACTCAAACCAACCACACTAGCTGCTGACCCCCTACCAGCCGAATTCTTTCAGATAGCAGCAGATGCCATAGCCTATCCTGTGTCCATCCTCATAAACAGGTCACTTGCAGAATTCAAAGTCCCCATCCTTTGGAAAACATCACACATTATTCCACTGCACAAAGGAGGCAGCTCCTTAGAACTCACCAACTACCGCCCAATCGCAATACTCTCACCTCTATCCAAGATATTAGAGAGAGTTGTACATTCCCAACTACTTCTGTACCTCTTATAAAACAACTTAATCTCCAAAACTCAGCATGGCTTTAGACCATCCCACAGCACGACCATAGCATTACTATCATTTACAGATATAGTTAACCACAATAGAAACAAAGGACTATTTGTATCTTCCATTTTCTTAGACTTATCTAAAGCTTTTGACATGGTAGACCATAACATTCTTCTCCAAACCTTATCTACCCTAAGCCTCAGCCCCTCCACTATATCATGGCTTACTAGCTACTTATTTGGTCTACAGCAAGCAGTCCTATGGCATGATCAGCTGCCCCCCCTGCTACCAGTATCCATAGGTGTCCCTCAAGGATCCATCCTTGGCCCACTATTGTTCTCACTATTCCCCAGCCAAATCAATTCCTCCTCACTCACAGCATCAGTAGTACAATATGCAGATGACACCACCCTTATAAGTGCTGCCCCTACCTTAAAGGAACTGAAAATCCTCACCCAAAACACTTTTACTCTAGCCAAAACATAGTTCACAAACATCAAACTTATTCTTAACCCCCAAAAAAACTTAATTAATTATTTTCAGCCCAGGTCATGCTCCCCCCTCAACATCACTTTCACCATTCACTCCAAAGATAACATTCAAATCACTCCAACTGCACACACTAAACTCTTAGGTGTAGAAATAGACAATAACCTCAAATTTGACATCCATATAGCACAAACCATTAAGAAATTTAATAAAAAACTAGAACTTCTCTATAGGAAGAAACACTTTATAACTAAACAAACCAAAGCTACTATTGCAAGAACTCAACTCTTATCCATCCTTAACCAAACAAAAAGCACCAGTTCCAAAACGACAAGGCTCAAAATAAAAGTAGAGGTTTAATTAGGGCTCGTAACCACAACCCATGGTGATATGAAGAAGAACAACAATTACATCTTATCCATCCTTCTCTATGCCTCTCCCATCCTTACTAATCTCCGCCAGAGTGATCTGAACAAAATGGAATCTTGTTATAACAAAATATCCAAGTTTGCTACTGAAACCTCATACAAATCCCACCACTATCTCGCCATTAACCAACTCAATTGGCTCAAGCTACCTCAACTACTTCTATTTAATCAACTTACAATAGCGCATAATCTCTTCTACCTTCCAGAAAAAAACTTTGCACTTCAAAATATATTTAACCCCCACATCCCTACCAGAGCCTTACAGTCTTAGCTCTCAGAACCTAATAAGCATTATCAGACACAAAAATGATGCTGGCAAATCTCTGTTTGCCTACACTATTGCCAAAATCTGCAACTCACTACCTAGCCAAATAACCTCCACTACCGCCACTATTCAATTTAAAAAACTCCTAAGAACCCACTTCTCAAACAATTGGCTTTGTTCATGCTACTCCCCAGGTTAATTTGCACCAATACCATGTTCAAGGATTCTACAAAAGGTCCCCTAATCCCTTTCACGGTAAAGCTTAATAATCACTGGTCTAAAAACTAGTTTAAAATAGCCTTTATCCTCTTTCAAAAAGAAGTAATAAACTCTAAGATGTCTGAAAATATTTAGATATCCTTTGCAACTAATAATGGGATACACACCGCTACTGTAGTCACAAAAAATATATTATTACTGAAAATTAAGAAAAGATGATTGGAGATTTACTCATATTTTACTTCAGAACTATTGAAAGCTTAAATTGCATTGATGACTACCACTTGTTTAATACCTGCTTCAAAACAGTGTACTATTAGAGTGTTCTTGGAGCAAACCACCCCCAACCACACAAACAAAAAAATATATATGTTTGTTATTATATCAAGGTGACCAAGATTCAGTATCTTGGTCAATGCTATATCAGGAACTTCAAGGGCCTTACCTGCAAGACAATAACTCTTTCAAAATTTTGCAATCTTTTTTAAAGAACGTTGAAATATTTCACACTTTGAACTTCTTAGAGCCAGACAATTCCACTCTTAGAACTTTTTTTGTGGAGCTTTTATTCAATCAAAATACAAAAACATTTTCTTGAGGTGCCAGGTCAAGAAAGCAGAATGTCATGTAAATGTTTGTGGTGGCGGGGGGGGGGGGGGGTGACTCCATGATATTCACTGAGATGGTACAATTGTTTAGTTACATGCTCTTGTTTTTTTATTAGGCTACTCCACTGGACAAGTGTCCCCTTTCAGGGGTGACCTGGAAGCACTGTCTGGTTAATTGGCCTGCTTAGAGTCATATAGGGGGCAAGTGAAAGTAGAAGGAATCAAACCCTGTAACCTGGCTACGGAAGCAACTTGTCAATAGCTCAGATCCTTAGTCCTCTGCACTACCAGACTAATGACAAACTGGAAAACTGAATTATGCCATAATACTATCATTTTTTTTCTGGTTCATAAGCACCATAGAAAGAGGATGACTGGTATACAAATTTAGGCAAAACACATAAAATATTGTACATCTCCTTAATTGTCATTCTTATTGTTTTTGACGATTTACTATCATTTGTGCGAACTACATTTTGTTGGCATGTATGCTGCCGAACATCAGAATGTCGAGCACAAGATGAAAAGTGTATGGGATAGTCGAAGACACTTACTCAAATGCAGTAATGCATTTGCATAAGTGTGTTTGACTATATGTACAGAGATCGCGGTACAGTGGGGAGTGGAAATTCATCCATATCCCCACTGTAGTGCGATCTCGGAGTTGGAATATATTAGTAGCAGGGGGTGTGGGGGGTGCAAAGTGGCTTGCCCCCCTGCTAAAATGTGATTTGTCATATAGGAGTTTGATTTACATCATCACGTGATGTTTTCAGTAACAATGTCAACTCAAATGTGTCGATCATTTGGGTCAACATTGTGTAGGAGTGGAGAGTTGGATTTTGGTGTTTATTTTCATTATTGCAAACAGCAAATGTTTTGCCTTTTGCAATAATGATAGTAAAATGCTTTTGACAACTTACAAATGTCCTATATTTAGTAGTGTTTATCAGTGAACTGTATATATTATATCCCCACTGAAATAAGGTGAAATTACGTAGCAGTTAATTATTTTGTACAGTACTGACAAACTGGGATCCTAATGCTAGGCTACAAATGATTTATCTTATCAATAGCCTCAGACAGTCTACAGGAGATGTACACACATAGTGTCACTGGAGGACACAATCTCATGTGCAAGCACACATAATATAAACAAGATTGTCAAAATCACATACACTTCACTCACCACACATAGAGTGCACTACACACATAGACCAACTTATGTTGTGGCATTTAAATGCAATCTTTCCAAAACCCAAAGACCTAAACTTTTGTGCTGCCAAACCTGTCCTCAGCAAATTCAAAAACAATCATTAAAAGCAACACTGAAATATAGCATAATTAGGGGAGTCCCAAATACAAAGCCCATAAGGCAACAGACATAATAGCCAGGACTCTAGTAATAGGAAACTGGATTGTATGACACACTGAAGACCTACTCAGCAGGCTGAGCAAGAAGATAATGTTTAGTTATCTATATGAAGCCAGGATTTGCCAAGTAATTGCATCACTGGTACCTGTATGATTCAATCATAATTCATTTTGTTGTAAATGACTTGAGACACACCTCCCTAAACTATACGAAGACAGACATTATTGATCTCTCAGACTGGTATGTGCCTGGTATTGAGCAGCATTCTATCTTCACCAAGGATGCTGGCACAGTATGAACAAAAGATGATCAATTTCAATAACTGGCTTAGCTTCTAATGTCATTCTAGACAAATATAATGTTTGTTTGCATGAAAAAACATGGAGCACAAGTCACATTGTTTTGCCAAGTATGACCTGCACCTGTCCTGCCCTAGGCTTCCAAATATTGGATTTTATCCTCTCACATAGAGCCTTTTTAGGCAATACCAAAACTGACAAACCTTCTGACATAGCAAATGCAACCCAAGGAAGCCTCAAGGTGTTAGTGCTCAGAGCCAGGGGATTAAACAGAAAACTCCACTCGCTGCAAGCTCTCTTCACCCTGGGCAATGTAAACATGTGTGCAGTTACTAAAACATGGTCTAAAGCCATAGAAATACCCCAGCAGTGCAAGGTTTCAATGCCTTCCACACAGATCATCAACTACACAGACGGGACAAAAGGTGAAGGAGTCTAATCTAATCTGGATCCATATAAACAATAAATGCACTTCAAGTTTGGTTAAACAGGATGATACGCTGGAGTTTCTCATATCATACCATATCATATCATACCATATCATTTCATATCATATCATATCATATCATATCCTAACAAGTTACAAGTCAACCTCTATGAACCACGAAATCCATAGCTCATTCATAGACCTGCTGGAGACACTCACCACATTAGTGATACACTAACAGATTTAAAATTATCTGGGCAAAAACTGAACCTGCAGGTTTTATACAACAGTAACATGTCTGTCAATACAAGGGTTATTATGCGCAAGAAAAGTGTGTTTAACCCCCTCCACACCCCATACTGCAGAATTTTGAAGCACTGGTGGAGGGAGAAATTAGGCAATGCATAAAAAACAAAGAGAAGGTTTTTAATTTGAGTAAGAAAGAATACAATTTATTACAGAAAATTAGTTAAAATAAAAACATCAGAGTTATGAAGCCTGATAAGGTTGAAGGAGTGGTTAGAATGTATCCTTGGGATTATTAGGCTAGAGTGTTCCAGCTATTACACTGCAATTTTAGATACATCCAGGATCCAAGTATGAGGTTAATATGGCCTGTAGGAATATAGACCTGATGCTGGAAGATAACCTTTTGCAAGGTGTAATAACACTTTACATGATTTATGAAAGTAACCAATCCTGTTATCCTGTCCATTTCTGCAATATCAAACATTCCTCCCTAAAGGCCAATAGTAACCGCAGCAGGCTCAAAAACCTATCTCCAGCTACATGGGTGAATGGAAGATGAAGTTCTTTCTAAAAAACATAAGCATATTCTACTAGATTCTTGGGATTTTCTTACTAAACTAATTGAAGATATACTTAAACCCTCTTCCCTGTTTGTTATGATTGATATAGTTGTTTGTTTTTCAGTTATACCCCACCACACAGGGATGTTATGGTTTGAGAATGTCCTTGTGGAAAGGGAAAGTTTGACTGTGGGGTACATTAGGCTGGTGGTTGAAAATATGGAGTTGGTTTTAACAAACAACTTTTTGAGGGTGAAATGTATAAGCAGGTAAATGGAGTAGCCATGGTTGCAGTGTGCGCCCTGTTTGCCAAAATTATTTTATATTTCTGGGAGCAACATAATATTTTTAAATCTAAATGTTATAAACATATGCTCCTATACTTAAGAATCCTGTATGACATCTTTCTGATTTGGGATAGTACAGGTGAACTTTTAGGGGAATTTATGGAATATACCAACAATAGTATAGATTTTTTTTAATATACTAACTACTTTCATATTGAATTATTTGGATGTTAGTATTCAAAAGGAATTTGATGATAGGAACTTTATGTCCAAGATCTATAGGAAAGAACATTTTTCTAATTCTTACCTACACTGTGTGAGAGATCATCCACCACACCAAAATAGAATTATTAATAAACAGCAACTAGTCAGGGTGGCAAGGATGACATCTAAGTATACTGACTTTATTGTGGAGGTGGTTAGAATTAAAGAGTTTGTTTGTACAGTGTGGTTACCCTGTCACCTTAGTACTTGAAGTGTCGAATGAGGTTCTTGATGGATGGAGGATCAAATTTACCTCTTTACATGGGACAAACAATGATAACAATGTTGTCCCAGAGGAATCAGTTAATGTAACGAACATAATGATTATAACAGGGAATTTGTTTTAAAATACAGTCAACATTCTAGAGATATACAGGCAATTATGCTAAAATATTGGAATATTTTTTTCACAAATGCTGAACACTTTACACTGCTTCTCTAAACTCACTTTGTTCACATACAAAAAGAGAGAAAACATTAAAAATATTTTGGAAAGAGGAAAGATTAATGATCCTAACATAGATGGAATTTCCAACACTTAGGTGTGGAATGTGCAAACAGTGCCCTTACGTATCTCATTTTGAGTCTCTGAACATAACTACCATGTGTAAAACTCTCCAGGAGAGTCACCATTTTAATTGTTGGTCAAAAGGAGTACTTGATTTAGCTTATTGTTTAGAATATTTTTCCTTTTATATGGGAAGGACCAAATGGGCCCTGAAGACATGAATAAATTAGCATAATTATGATATTAAGGAGTGGCTAATAACTAATGCACTTTATAAGCCTATATTATGTTGTAAGTCTAACTCATTTCCATTTTGGGTGATTGAACAAGCTGATCAGAATCCAAGGGGTGGACAGTGTGAAACCCTGTTGGCATACAGAGAGCTGCTTTGCCAGTTTTGGTTAAATGCATGTACCCCCCCTGGGATTAAATGAAATGGTCTCCCTAGTACCGGTATTAAAACTAAGGGCAGTGAAACTTTAGTGAGTTTTTCTATTAATTCATTGGGCCGGATTCATGAAGGCTTGCATGGAGTCTAAGAGTAGAGTAAGACTCCATGCAGCCAAAATGTCCGCTGAGCGATCCAGGAACAGCCAGTAGGGGCGTGCAACAGAGCTCTCAAAACGAGTCCTACACGGACAGGGCTTGGATATGAAAATTACCTCAATTGCAAGCAAAAGCTATGCAAATGAGGTAAATTTGTGATCCAGGAAACCCAAACCTGTCCGAGTAGGAGTAGTGTTATTTGCAGAAATGTACTCAGTTCAAAACTGAGTACAGTTCTGCAAATAGCAAAACGGAGCCATGACAGCTCCAAAAAAAGGATGCATTTACATGAGGAAGCATGCCAATGGCCAAAAATACGGCCATTGGCAATGTTCAGTGATGCAAAATAAAAATAAAATAACTTTTTTTTTCATCCCGATCTCCGGGGTTTAAGCATAGCGCAGCGCCACGCAAACTCGCTGTGCCCTAAAAACAGAACATCAATAATTAAGATCCACAAATGTGGATTTTATTGCTAATATGAATTTACAATGCAAGGGAATGGCAGGCTGAAGACAACATGGCCACCGAGTAGAGGTTGCTAAGGGGGGAAGCTCATTTTAAAAGATGTAACCAAGCATTAGTAGGCAATCCTATGCAAATGAGGGTTAGGATAGTGAATAGCAAGTTTACATAGCAAATGAGCACAGTCAGTGGAGTGTAGGAGTAGGATAAGGGGAGTGACAGAGTAGAAGATAGGTGACATCACGAGGGGGGGTATGTATGAAAGAAGTGAAGCTCATTGGAGCAGAGTGGCATGTGTCAGCTGTCATTTACACATCATTGAAAGAGGTGTGTCAACAGGTAGGCTAGGTAATGACAAGAAATAGAAGGTGTATGCTGTGGATAACACTAAAGTTTCTTGCTGAGCGTGTATGCATGCAGGTGCGCGCCTGTAAACCCGAGTAAGACTGTGTGCGCGTGTAAGCGTGAGTGACTCGTTTAAGCCGGAGTAAGCATGTATATGGCTGTTTAAAGAGTTGTAAGTGCGTTTGCACCAGTGTGCATGCGTTTTAACAAGAATAAGCAAGTTTTAGTCAGTGTAAGCATGTGTGCGTGCGTGTGAGCTGCTGTGTGAGTGTTTGCGCTTGTGTGTGTGGCGCTGCCCCCCTGAGGAAACAGAAAGGAAAACGGAAGCGCAACAAATAGTAGGAAATTACCAGGGAGTACTAGCAGAGCCAGCAGGTGAAAACAATCAGAATCAGGCAATTACACAGGCAGTACACTAGCCCAGCCCAGCCCAGCACTTAAAACTCTGCAAACAACATTCCATTATGTTTCTCTCAAGAGACACTGCAACACTGCAGTAAGCTAATGGAAGTGAAAACTGAAAAAGCTTTACTGAGACAAAGAAATGTTAGGGGCTGCCATTGCTGTTATAAGGTGACACATGCAACATGCTGAGGGTGGTGACAATGCAAATGCTGCTGTACAACCCACAGTGAGGAGACGGAGAAGATTGTACAGGCCCAGGGTAACCTACCAGGGGCTACATGAGCTGGAGATAGTGGAGCACTATAGAGTGGACAGAGACCTCTTGCAGCAAATTGTTGAGCTGTGCAGGCCACACCTCACACACAGAACCAACAGAGGGGAACCCATCCCAGTGGAAACCAAGGTATGTGTTGGCCTAAGAATATTAGCAACAGGTACCTTCCAGAGACCAACTGTTGATATGATGGGGATATCACAGGCATCAGCATCCAGGGTACTGCACCAGTTCCTGGATGCCATGTCAGCACATGTCAGTGATTATGTATATTTCCCCAACTCCCGTGAGGTATTGGCCAGCAATATGCGTCTCTTCCAGCAAATAGCGGACTACCCTGAGGTAGTGGGTGCAATAGACTGCACGCACATACGCATCAAAGCACCAGCCAGTGAGCGGGGTAGGGTCTACTTCAACCGCAAGGGCTTCCTGTCCATCAACTGCCAGGTCGTGTGTGATGCCCAGGGCATAATACTGAATGTGTGTGCTGGCTGCCCAGGAAGCTACCATGATTCCCATATCTGGCATCTGACGCAGCTGTACCAGACATTTGCCAATGGGGACATCCCACATGGTCACCTAGTGGGGGATGCTGGCTATGCACTGGAGCCGTGGCTGATGGCACCCATCAGAAATGCACACACACCTGAACAGGAACACCATAATGAGGTACAAGCACAAACACGAAATGTAATCGAGCATGTGTTTGGCCTGCTCAAGTCATGGTTCCAGTGCCTGGACAAATCTGGTGGAGCCTTGCAGTACTCATCAACTACATGTACCCACATTGTCATGGTATGTGCTATGCTACATAATATGATCCTGCAAAAACAGCTGCAGCAGGACCAGCATAGGCCCGGGACAAACAGCCCCCCACCATTGCCAAGGCCATCACAGGCAGAGCGTGACTCGGAGGAGGAACAACCTGAGCCTGCCCCAGTAGGCAGAAGGAGGCGTGCCCAGTATGCTTTGGCCTTGGCAGAGAGGCAATGCATAGCACATATACTGTCTCAGTAGGAACTCTGGAAATGATACCTCTCTCTCTGACTCACACATATAGTAAAAGGGATGCCTAACTTGACACTACCTGTTTTCAAACATGTATAGGGAGTGTAGTATGTGCATCTGACGTGGGCAGCCCTGCAGCACCACCTGAGGCATGATTGCCATGTGTTAAGCAATATAAAGCAGTGCTAAACAGCCTTTACCACCATGTAGTATATGTAAACAAAATCACACACACCAAATAGCACAACTGTGGTCAATGTTGAGTAATATTGGGCAATGTTCAGCAACGTTGGTTAACGGTGAGCAATGTCGGACAAGCTTGGTCTAAGTAGGGCATAGCTGAACAAAAGCCAACATCCTCATATTTGCTCTACTGGCCTTTAAGCAGTCTGGTCTGCTCAGTATGAAAATATAAAGCAGTGACGGGCCTCGAATGCAGGATACTGTGCACTATAGTCATAGTACTGAACCACTAAACCATGACAGTATTGCAGTGGTCAGCCAGTATGAAGAAATGTTGATAAGTCTATGCAAAGTATCTCATGGAAACCCTGCAGGCACAGCATAATCCCTGTCAAGTTATGACACAAAGGTGAGGCCTGCAGTAAGAATAGAACCTGACTTTCAACACACACAGTATAAATGTTAATATTGGTCATGTTCACACACATCAACAAATGTAGTGGACCTCAGACAGCAACATACTGAAAGGTCACACTGGGCATGCTCACACACTTGAATAAATGAGACAAATGTCAGGCAACAAAACAATGAAAGTCCAAACTGGGCATGCTCACACACTTAGGCCATGTCTGAGTACAGCAGTGGGCCACACATATCTGGCAGTTGCATGTGTTAACCCAGGAACCTCTCACTATTCAGCAATCCACCCTGTGCACACAGTTATATGACAACAGACACATATATAATATAGTGGAACCCTGCCATAATCAAATATGTTCTGCAGATACCTAAGTTGTTCATAGAAAGTGGGAAAGCAAAGAAGATAAAAAACCTGCAATCAGTATCATCAATGAACAATGTGCATCCTGAACATTATCACAGGTTCAGAGGTTGATACTAGGCTATCTGCCCTAGGGCATATACAAGCCTAGCCAGAGTGTGTTTGGCTTTTGCAACCCTCTCAGATTAGTACACTGTGCCTGTGAATAGTAGGTCACACAAGATAGCCCATTTACGTTTAGTCTATTGTGACTCTGTCTAGCAGGGACCCAGAAGATATCCCAGGGGTAAACATACGATCACCCATCCACTTGTCAAGATGTCTCCTGTAGGTGGTCAGTAGGTGGCTCTGCCTATGCGAAACCGGGATTACATTCCGGAGTGAGTGGAGCCTCTGGGATAAGAATCTGTCCCTCCAGCATGTCCTATTAACATCTGTGCTGAGGTTTATGTCCCTGGAGTGTGTAGCTCCAAGGGATTTAGATATCCTGAGATGGAGCATGTCCGTTAATTCTGGGTTGGACATTTCCTTAAACAACAAGCACACATCACATCCGAGTAGGCAGTAAGCAACTGAGTAGAGATGGAGTTACTGTATCCGAACTGTGCAGGGCATCTGTGTGAGTCCCTAGATCTGCTTGTTGAGGAACTTTTATGGCCATTACCGTTGCTGCAGGTGTCAGGTAAGGTACATCCCAAATGGGGCATTGTAACCAAGCATGGTTGTGATGAGTATAGGGGCACAATGACCTCACTTGATCTAGATGTGAAACCATATGGGATAATGTGGGTTATATAGAAGGTCTGTCTAACCACTTTGGCAATGTGATTGTCAAAGGCGAGAGTACGAACAAGTCGTGTCCCCAAACCCCTAACAACTCCTACCATACGTAATGGATTACCACCTATGTGGTAATGTATGGGCATGTTGTTATTCCCAAAGGGGATGACTATGCATCTAATGGCATTTAGCTGTAGGCCATGGCTCTGGCACCAGTCATCCATCTCTGTGAGACACTGTTTGAGTATGCATGTGCCAGCTGGAGAGTTGATTATGGCACCCAGTTTGCAGTCATCTGCGAACATGGTCAGCCATATTTCATCCTGTGTTAGCCTGTATGTCAGACAAATATATACTGAACAAGATAGGTCCCAGGACTGAGCCTTGTGGGATGCCATGTGTAACTGGTGTATAGTCAGACATGGCACCTGCAATACTGACCATGTGGCTGCTATCCCTGATCCAGTTAACAATCCATCTTGTGAGATATGTGTCAATATCGATGCTGGTAAGCCTATGTATAATGGCCGAGTGGGGTATTGTGTTGAAGGGTTTTGCAAGGTCCAGGTAGGCTGTGTGGACAACCTTCCCTACATCTATGGACCCGGTAACTCTTTAAAGAATACGAACAGGTTCAAGAGGCAAGATCTGCCCACAACAAAGCTGAAATGTGTAGTACCCAGTGTCTGTAGGTCCCCAATGTCTATGTGTATGAGTTCCATGACAATATGTTCCATAGCTTTGCAGAACAGGCTAGTTAGGCTTATAGGGCGATATTGTCTGGGGTCCGTTGTGGCACCACCTCTGTGGAGCAGGACCACTGTCGCTGTATGCCATTTCTTGGGTACATATCCTGTAGTAACTCTGATACTGAACAGTGACTTAATGTGAGGGTTACTTTCGTCATGAAGCTTGTGTAAGACGCAGGCTGGGACACCGTCTGGTCCCATTGATGCTGTGTTGTCTGCTTTGGGGAGGGCAGCACTCACCTGTTTATTTGTGATGTCAGGGAGGTTACACTCTGTTGGGATGGACAATTGCTCCTTAGGGGGGATGGGGAGAGACATCTGCACTGAACCTGTTTGCCAGGATGTTGGCAAGGTCTGTGGGTTCAGGGTATGTTTAGTCAGTATGCAGTAACTCACAGCATATCAGAGAGTGTCCAACCAGGTTCCTGACATAACTAAAGAAGGCATTGTGATTGTCTTAAGTGTCTGGTGCAATTGTCTGTTAAAAGCGGGCCTTAGATGAATTCATGAGTGATCATAGCTTTCTGCTAGTACAAATCACAGATGCCTTCCCTGTCTGGGATTGTGCTCTATCATGTAGTAGCCTCCTCTTTTTGTTGTATAGCTTATTAATGGCCGGGGTCCACCAGACAGGTCCCCTGCAATTGGAGGAGTGAGTCTTGTTGTTATTTGGGATAGCACGATCCATGCAGACATCTAGGTGTCCATAGAATGCGTTTGTAAAGGATTCAGCGGTCTGAGCCATATTTACCACTATCCCAGGGTCTTTGAAGGATACCACCTTGGTTTGGAGATGTGTGACGTTTGCTTTTGAGAAGTTCACCAAGATTACCTAGGATGGGTGTGGGGATGGGATATGGATGTCCAGTGAGATAAATGTATGGTCTGACCTTACCAATGAGGGGTATACCTCTGGTGTGGAACATAGAGTCCCCATGTTGGTAATGATCAGGTCCAATATGTTTTCCCCTCTTGTGGGTGTGATGACCGGTTGTGCCATAGCATTTGAGTTTACAAATAGTAGCAACTGTTGGGTGAGGGTGTTGGGGCCTGAGTAGTATCCCCAGTCAATGTTTGGGTATTTGAAGTCACCCAATATAATGGTGTTTGGGGAGACCTTCATATTCTCCAGTGTTCCCAGGAAAGCCGAGTGTGGTTCCTGAGTTTGGGAGGGTGGTCTGTAGCAGGCTACAAACTGAAAGGCAGTTTTGCACACTGTTAGTTGTACATGTATGGTCTGCGATGCTTCGTGCAGTGCTACTAACCTGGATGTGTGTGTATCTATGATGTATATGGATACTCCCCCTATTTGTGTTGGCTGTTTCGAGTCTTGTGGTCAGAAAGTATGGTATGAAGTATAACCTGGTAGTGCTGGTGTGCATTTGTGAGCCTGAACCAGGCATCTGTTAGTGCACAGATATCGCAATTCTCCATACTGAGGAGAGTCCTGAGTGGGCGCAATTTGAGGGTAACACATCTGGTGTTGAGCAGCATTACCCTTAGTTTCTTTTACCCTGTAATGTCTATGGAGGTGGGTTTGTCTTTTGAGCCTCGCTTAAAAAAGGCACTAAGGGGGTGGCAAGAGCCTTAGCCAGTATTCGAAAGTCCAAGGGTGACAGGTGCAAGCTGTCCATAGTGAAGCTGCATGGCATGTCGAGTATGTCACCACAGGCTGACAGACACTGGATCCCCTTGAATGACACTAATATGTTAGCCAACTGTTAAAAGTGATCAGTTTGTCTGTATACTGTGACATCATTCTTGGTGAGTGTAAGATGCTACACAAGGTCAGGGTCATACTGGCCTGGGCTACATGATCAGAGAGTTCCTCTATGAATGATGTCATGTGGTCCAGGGAGGAACATCTGAGGTTATTCGCACCAGCATGGACAATGATGGAGCCATTTCTGTACTTGCTTTGGAGTGACCTGAGTGCATGTGTTATGTGGCGGATCCTGGCACCTGACAGACAGCTCAAAGAGACCATCCCCTTGTTCAGCCTGGTGAGTGAGACATCAGTGTGTCTGACAATAAGTGTCACCTATTACAAGTGTATTAGGTGTGTTGTTTAGTCCTAAGGTCAGTGACTGTGTGGCACACTGACTTTGTGAACTATGTGATACGTGGGTATTGTAGTGGGGTAGCAGTTGTTTGTGTGTCTGCTTTGGAGGTCTCTGCTGCTTAGGCAGAGTTTATTTAGAGCCTCCGAGATGTTTATGTGTGATAATGTAGTTTAATTGTTGTCGCTATAGGTCTATGTGAGACTGGATTTGTGGTGTGTGTGGTTACCTTCACCACCTGATAGACTGTGCCAGTCATGGGTCGAGAGAGCTCAGCCTCCTGTATGTCTATATAGTTGCATCTCTCACATATATCTGAGTTTTTTTGGAGGATGAGAGGGTTGTCTGTGTACATAAGGCAGTTGTGACATTGTGTCAAAATTCCAATATTCACCAGCTGGACTGGAGAGTAAACATGAACCCGACCCCTGGACATGCCAAGATATTATGATGACATACTCTGTTGATTGATCACAAAGGATCAGTAGGGTTTTAAGTGCATAAAAGAGTATAACAGGGGTTTAGTGCTCAAGTTTGTTGTGTTTTGTAAAGAGTAGCTGCAAAGGAGTCCAGACTGAACCATGATATATATCCTGAGTCAGGGCCAACTGTACCTGACTGACAATGCCGACATCCTGTCAGACAGGCCCATATATACATACCCACCTCTCACTGACGAAAGGCACTATCATCATACCAGGAGATATCACATGTGGGAATGGGTAAACAGCTCCCCCCAAAGCCAAAAGCATGGCAGCAATTGGATTACATTGTTTCCCTATATGTGTCATGAGTGAACTACAGAATAAACAGACCATGCACCTGAACAGTCTGTTGAGCCTCACCCTCACCACAGGATCTGAAACTGTTGAATGTGTTACAGCAACATATGGCACTCCCCACAAGTGTTGGTACACAATACACCATGGGAAGTATAGTTCAATAAGCCTATGAAGTCTGATCTGCAAGGCCACTGAGTCCATCATGATTGAAGTCATAAACAGAGCTCTTGGAAGCTGACAAACACACAACCCTACCAACTGTGGTATGTTCATGGGCAGATCATGGTTCCCAAACATGCTAGACTGTTTGCAAGGCAGCCACCCAGGACATACATCACTGAACGGAGCTACACATGTCCCACACAGACTTTGAATAGGCCTTTATCAACATCCCAGACACATGTATCCACAAAATCAACAATCTGTGGATAAATATGTGTTGTCATATGAAGGAGTGGCAATTTGTCCACAGATAGATCACAAGCTAAGAATTGTGGGGTCCTGCTCAAGCTGTTAACACCTGCTGACCCACATGTTTCATTCCTGGGATTGCATAAAACAAAGTGTACACACATTACCATGTCCAGTCTGATGATGTCCGCATCCTACAAATATAGCAGGAGAAAACAATACACCCAGGAAAGCATATAGCGCATCATGTTAATGCATATCTCTCTAGTCTCATAACATAGTTAGATAGGGGTTTGAATCCTGCAAATGCTGACAGTGTGGGTGGGTGTGTGTGTATGTGTGTGAATACCTTTGAGATGAGTGCCCTTTTTGGAGATTGGGAAAACACATCAAAAGAGGTACATTCCTCTTTGGAAAGTCTGATGATGTCAGCATCCTACAAATATAGCAGGAGAAAACAAAACACCTAGTAAAGCATATAGCACATCATGTTAATGCGTATCTTTCTAGTATCATAACATAGTTAGGTAGGGGTTTGAATCCTGCTGACAGTGTATGTGTATGAATACCTTTGAGAGGAGCGCCCTTTTTGGGGACTGGGAAAACACATTAAAAGAGGTACATTCCTCTTTGGAAAGTCTGATGATGTCAGCATAATACAAATATAGCAGGAGAAAACAAAGCACCCGGTAAAGCATATAGCACGTGTTAATGCGTATCTCACTAATATCATAACATACTTAGGTAGAGGTTTGAATTCTGCAAACACTGACAGTGTGTGTGTAGGAGTGGAGGTGTGTGAATATCTTTGAGAAGAGTGCCCACTTTGGAGACTGGGAAAACACATTAAAAGAGGTACATTTCTCTTTGGAAAGTCTGATGATGTCAGCATCCTACACATATAGCAGGAGAAAACAAAACACCCAGTAAAGCATATAGCATGTCGTGTTAATGCATATTTCTCTAGTATCATACCATAGTTAGGTAGGGGTTTAAATCCTGCAAACACTGACAGGGTGTGTGTGCGCGTGTGTGTGAATACCTTTGAGCGGAGTGCCTTTTTTTGGAGACTGGGAAAACACATTAAAAGAGGTACATTCCTCTTTGGAAAGTCTGATGATGTCAGCATACTACAAATATATCAGGAGAAAACAAAACACCCAGTAAAGCATATAGAGCATTGTGTTAATGCTTATCTCACTAGTATCATAACATAGTTAGGTAGGGGTTTAAATCCTGAAATTGCTGAGTGTGTATGACACTGTTGGTCAATCTGGTGTGGGTTTTGCTTTTACTATGGTATGACATATCAGGATTAAAACAGTATGTGCATTGCACACATCAGGTATCTGTGCGGCAAATAAATATATGTACATGTGACCTCAATTGGTACATAGGTGTGAAGCCTGCATACTACATGAATACATTTGTTTCCTTTAACAGATTGTGCCACTGCTTCTCAATT
>NC_056726.1:916918317-916950965 GCF_019279795.1 Protopterus annectens
AAAACATTGATTAAGTAAAGCCCAGTTGATGTCACAGTCCATCTCCACACTGTCCATCCTACAGACTACAATATTATTTGCTACTTGGATGTTTGAATTATTAAACTGAAAGCAATAATGGTCCTAGTAACAAACTTCAACTTGCTGTCATCATACAATACTGCATCATTTTGGCATGTAATATCATTGCTCATGTAACTGCTACTTCTTTTCAATACTAAGTTTGTTTCCTCATCTGTTACAAATGTATTTCCGATGTCAATGACTACTATGAAGGTAAACCGAACAGTATCCATATTAATGCATTTCAACTTGCTGCACTAGCTCCTCAGGCAGAAGAGGGAACAGATGGAGTTGAACAAGAATGACAGAGCCTCAAAACAGACTAGATATGTGATCAAGAGAGGTATACAGGGAAAGCTGTTGGGTGGAATATAAATGTCCAGGAAGTCAAAAGAAAATAAGGCGTACAGAAAAAATGGACAACAGTAGAGACAGGCTTGAGTAAGAAGGAATACTGGCTGAATAACAAAGACGCTAAGAGAACAGGTGCAATAGCAAGGAACACGGGAGCAGAGACAATCTACCAGAGTCTGGGAAGTAATTTGAAAGATGGCACAAAGAATCTATCAGGTTGCAGATCAAAGACAGAAAGATAAAGATAGTCACTACACACCATTAATAAAGAATGTCAGTAATAACCTGCTCACTAGTCCACAGGACATCAAAATCGCACAGAAGCTGTGGCTTCCGAATGAAAATCGCACAGAAGCTGTGGCTTCCGAATGAAAATCGCACAGAAGCTGTGGCTTCCGAATGAAAATCGCACAGAAGCTGTGGCTTCCGAATGAAAATCGCACAGAAGCTGTGGCTTCCGAATGAAAATCGCACAGAAGCTGTGGCTTCCGAATGAAAATCGCACAGAAGCTGTGGCTTCCGAATGAAAATCACACAGAAGCTGTGGCTTCCGAATGAAAATCACACAGAAGCTGTGGCTTCCGAATGAAAATCACACAGAAGCTGTGGCTTCCGAATGAAAATCACACAGAAGCTGTGGCTTCTGAATGAAAATCACACAGAAGCTGTACTGCCCCAAATACAGCCTGATGATCCTAGAAGAGGAGTCCACCCTAGAAGACGAACAGCACTAAGGAAAATTATGGCAGAGAAAGCCAAAAGCCGACATGAGTTCACAGCAGAGAGGATCGGATGTTGGGTATGTTAGGGGTGAAATGGCTCCACAGGGTACCAATACCAGTAAGAGAAAAGTATGCACCAGATGACCGGAGTATAAGCATTCTACTGCCAGTGTAAAGAACGCAAGAGACATTCAGAGCTGTGTGCAGTAACTTCTGTCACACAACATGAAGGTTCTGGAGATAAATGATTGATACATGAATATGCAGACAGAAGATGCAGTACAGATTCAGATCAGGATGTAGGACAACTGACCCAATGTCTGCAGTGATACAGACAGTTGTGAAGACGCTAGAGATGAGAGTCCAAATGGTCATTCCTAGACTTGCAGAAAGTACATGACAAAATACCAACAAAGCTAATTTGTGGATTCTGATACTGTCTGAAGGTCCAAAAACATTGGTAAAAATTAGTACGAGACCCAATTCCACAACTAACAGTAATTGGACTCACACAGGGGCTCCCAGTGGGAGAGGGTAGGCATGAGGTATCAGGCTTGAGCCCATTGTTTTTAATACTGGTGATGGTACCAGATCAACTAAGTTGCTGTATGCAGGCAACATGGCACAGCTGACAAGAGTCTGAATAAGAATGTCAGTAAATGATGGGGGAATGGAATTCAAAACTGAAAGCACACTGGCAAAACTGAGTACAGTTAAGACAGCTGGAATGGCAAAAAGGGGGGAAAATCAGAAAAAGCTGAGAACTGGGAAATGAAACAATTGCTGAACAAGTTAACAGTTTCAAGTATCTGGGAGGGACTAGAAGGAACACTGAATGAGGAGGTCCAAGAGGCTGCAGCCAACTGGCAAAGAATATCAAGGCTAGTGTGTGGCAGAAGAATGCTAAAAAAGCTGAAAAGTAATATGTACAAAAGAGTGGTATGACCAGTATTTCTGTATGGTACAGAAAAATCTGCAGTAATGGCACTGCAGTTGAGAAAGTTAGATGTGCTGGAGAAGGGTATTAGCATGCACACTGTGGGACAGATGAAGAAATCAGGACAGACGAAAATCTCAAGTAGCCCTAACTGCATAGAAGGTCAAAGAAAATATATTTTATGGTGGTTCAGACACATGTACAGGAAAGAAGACAATCTAGTGAAGATGATTTGGGACAAACAGGAAGAGGGCAAGAGGAAAAGTGGGTATCCAGCAAAGAGATGGCTGGATTGTGTGATGGAAGACATGCAACAGTCAGGCATGACTGTCAAAGAAGGCAGGAGAGTGGCAATTATATACAGGGATGGCGAAAGATGACAACACCCTGATTCCATGTAGAAAATGGGAAAAAGGGGATTGATGGCAATAAAGATGCATTTCAACTTCTCACAGACAGACACTCAGCAAGCTATATAAACAATTATCTAAAGATAACCTAGCAATGTCCCTTTGGTTAAATGTAAGCCTCTCCACATCCTACACCAAGTGCTTAGCCTCCCATGAGATATCTACTAGCCTCAAAAAGAAAAACACTGATCACTGCTATGAGAAGCGTGTACAGATACCACTACTCAAAGTCATAGCTGGTGACCAGATAGTATATATTTGTATAAAAAAAAGAAAGATAACTGCAATAAAAACAAAAACTCTGAAAACAGGACTATCTACTCCATAATTCCTTCTAGTGTATACCAACTGAGTTTGCAGTAAACATGCCATCATGGAACAGTACCATAAATAGCTGCTGGGTAGCTGATATAAGGTTAACCAAGTAGCAAAAAGCGTACTGCAAAGGCAAAACTAAACAAAAGTGTCTGTGACTGACCTTACAGCTGCTAAAACAGAACTCTCTACTTCTTGCCAACCTCAACTCCAAAAACTATGCAGCTGGCAGAATAATTTTTAACAAGAAACAGCTTTATTAAATTATCACTTGCAACACAGTTGCAAACATTATACATCATTTATAATCTATCCAGTCACTGTCAAACATTACATAGTTCATTCAAATCCAGCTTACTTTAAACATCAGTCCTCCTCTGCAAATATTTATCCCACAATTCACATTTTTTTCTATGTAATTTGCTCCTACCCTTTTCTATACGTCCCATTTCCAGCTGTTTTATCTTTGTTATTACATTCACTACTTCTAGTACAGCTGGTTTAGACTTTGATTTCCATTTTCTAATAATTGCTTTTTGGCAGCCACCATAATTAGACTCAGCAAGGCCTTACTATGTTCTAGGCAATTCCAATTCTACATCATAGCTCAAAAAAATTATTTCCCCAGTTACACTAATTTTCTCAGGCACCTCTGACAGCAGTCTGCAGGGAATTGTTACAGTCTGCCAACTCATTACACTCCCAGAAAAATGCATTCTCAATTACCTTTTCCTTCCCCATCACACCTCCAACATTTGCTGTCAACCTGAGGGAAAACTTCTTTGGAGTTTACCTGAGGCATAAAAATACCTATGTAAACACTTCCAAGTGAAGATCCTAAGTCTTCTAGACTTTGTTACATATTTGGAAGACATACATATATCCCCCCATTGTTTCTTTGAGAGTTGCTTATCCAGTCTCTCTTCCCAATCCTTTATAATCTACTCTGATTCTTAGTTGTTGAATATTTTATATGCTCTACTAATTATTCCTTTAACATCAGTTTCTGTTCTACTAAACACTCTACCAGTGTTGGTCTTTCACTTAGATCCCCCTATTTCTTTCTCTATGTCTATACTCTGATATCAATCCTTGACAGGGAAGGCAATTTCTAGCCTTCAGTCCAAATAACTTCTTGGCCTTTTCCTATTGTATTACCTTTCCCTCTCTATTTGCTTCCTATACACTGGTTCTTTTGCAAGTTTTCTCCAATAAATTCCAGCCCCCTCTTGCTTATCCTTAATTGCAGTCATTCCTATTGGCAAAATCTCCTTTCTTCATTCCTGTGTTGGCTTAGTTCTTAGAATACTTTGTGCTATTTTATGAATATAATATTCTGTATTGTTATTCTCCTTACTGTAGTGGTGCTGCGGTAGCGTTGTCGCTTCACAGTTAAACGTTGCCCGTTCGATTCTCAGTTAGAGCGTCTTCTGTGTGGCGACATGCGTGAATGGGCGTTCCTTCATTGAAGGTTGTGCGTTAGGCCCGGCAAGCCAGCACGTAAGACTCTACTGCCAATCATTAGCGGACTGGAGTTCCACTGTGGCGACCCCTAACCAGGAAAAAGCCGAAAGACACAACTTATTGTTATTCTCCTTAAGGAAATGCATCCAAAATCCTAGTCTCTCCTCATTTCTTGAGCTTCCTCCTATTTCGTCATCATCCTTTTCCACTTTGAATTATAGCTTTCTGAATACCTCTTCAAATCAGGTAATCCCAAACAATCTTGTTCTATTGGAACAGTCAGCTTATCCCGCTTGACTCTTGCAG
This sequence comes from Protopterus annectens, assembly GCF_019279795.1. Lineage (NCBI taxonomy): Eukaryota > Metazoa > Chordata > Ceratodontiformes > Protopteridae > Protopterus > Protopterus annectens. The sequence continues at coordinate 916,922,889 of NC_056726.1, forward strand.
TCTTTCCCTCTCAGAAAAAATCCTCCAACTTGGGACTAAAAACATTTTCACTGCTTGTATCTTACTATTCATATCCATAAACTGGCAGAATAACTCTTAGCTATTGCTGCTGGTTATAGCACACATGTCAACATGGTAAACAAGGAACCCCGAAGTAGAATCTAATAAAATTTCCTCTCTTCAAATGCCACACACATTTCAAATCAGAGTGCTTTTGCTGACAGTTTCTTTGATCAAAAAGATATTTTATTTTCAAATGTTTCAAAGGTAGTCAATGTCCCCGGCCAGTCTCTGTTAAATCACTTTACTGCAATGATGGAAGAGTGGCATAGAAATACATACATAACAGAACATAGTCAGTTAGTACTGACAGGCAAATTTGCCTTTACGTGGGAGGCTACCAGCTCTATTGTCCTACTGGCATAAAGTTCAGAGTGTGACTTGGGGCAACAAAAGTCTGATTAGCAGCTCAGGTGCATGGTGTACCTGTCTGGTGGAACAGAGACACTTTCTGCTTGCCTCTTCAGGGGGGGGTATGGTCATTTCATGAGGCATGAAGGTGATACCAGCACCATGATGAAAGACATTGCTGTAGTTGTTAGAAGGATGCACCACCAAATATACAGGGGAAGATTCCCTTGCTGTACCATAGATTGTCCACTTTGGTCTCAGCCCTGCATATCAGTAGGAGATGGGCTTAATGGAAAAACTCAAAAGCCCATAGTATGATGGCGCTGACTTCTCTACTTCTCAAACACAGCTGTGAAACAGAAAGCAGCTTGATGGCTAAGAGATCTTCTCCACCAGAGGGATGAGACCCACTCAGGGAGGGACACATCTGATATATCTCCCAAATGCAGTAGCCCCAAAGAGACAGAGACTCTGGAGACGAAGTCAGTGCTATGTGAAAAAATTATATATTTGGGAGGCTGACTGATAAAGAAAATGGTGACAATTTCACTTTAGCTTTTGTACTGGAAGACATGCCTCTTCCTCAGTGCGGTTTGCAAAATGCTGGTTACATGAGCTCATTAGTAGTTATGAAGCCATGTTTCTTCACTGTCTTTACCAGCAGTGCCAATCATTTACTCACTGCACACTGGCTTGCCGCAGCACTGAAACTAACAAAACAAGGGAAAAATAAGGATAAATAGAATAGACTGAGGTCTGGTTTGTATGCTAAATAAAATATTCTGCATTGCTAGAATAGGGAACTTTGTTAAAAAATCAGTTAATAACCCTACAATACAGGATGCTTCATTTAGTTCACACTAGATCACCTATGTATTGTGTGTGTGTGTGTGTGTGTGTGTGTGTGTGTGTGTGTGTGTGTGTGTGTGTGTGTGTGTGTGTGTGTGTGTGTGTGTGTGTCTGTCTGTCTGAATATACACACATCTGCGCAAGTTAGTAACTGCTATATTCCAACCTTTTTTCACTTTAGTTGAGCTCAAACAATTAGGTTTTAATTTCATTCAGTTATCCAAATTATTTCCATCAGTTCCGGTCATGTAATCCATGCACAGCTTGCCATTTTTCTTACCTTGGTAACCACTTATAGAACCTTCTTGCCAAGTGCTACAGGAAAAAGATTCAAGGCATTGTACCTGAAAATAACAAAAAATGACATTACTGCAATATGTCAGCTTTCACAATCTTTTAAAGCAGTTTGATAAAATGCTTCATCTTATTTCTCACATTTTTACAATTTAATATATATAAAGCACTTTGTCTATTCAGTATCTTCACAAATCCTTATCTGTTTAAAAACTTTCATTTGTCTCTCTAGTGCTTGCTGTCTGTAGGCTATTTTTCCTCTGTGTAATTATCTCTTGGCTAGTGGGGGCTGGTTCTTTTGTGTTCTTGTAAAAAAAAAAAAAATAAGTTTCTGTCTTTGCACACAGTGCAGACTGGAGAAGTTGTTGACCGCAACTGAGCTACAAAATAAGTATCTTGATTTTTTTTTTGATTATTTTTGCAGATTACTGTTTTTACAATTTAATATATATAAAGCACTTTGTCTATTCAGTATCTTCACAAATCCTTATCTGTTTAAAAACTTTAATTTGTCTCTCTAGTGCTTGCTGTCTGTAGGCTATTTTGTCCCACCCTCCCTCACTGTTGGTGTGTTGCTCTTATACTTGGTGGCTTTGCAGTTGCCCGCCCCTACTGTGACACACCTCCCAGTCTAGTGTCATTAGCTCATTCTGCTTAATACAGAGAGAACATTTGATAAGACCTTCTGTTCCTCCTTTTTCCCTTTCAAAAAGTAAAACAAAACTTTTTTTTTTTTTTTCTCTTTCGCCCGAACCTTCTTGTGTTCTGACTGTCCTTCTCAAACATTTTGGAAATATACAGTATATTTCAGAGCATTTGTTATAACTGTATTTGCTATAACTGATTTAAGTATTTTTTTCTGGCTTTTTGATTATTTACTGCTTAGCGACTGCATTTTAGCCTGTTTATACAGTTCTGCATTCTATTTAAACTGTTTTTGTGTTGATTAACTGTTTTGCACTTTTAAAACGTTAGTTGATGCTTAATTTTACCTGTAGGCTAATACACTCAAGTGCGCTAGCCACTTAAAAGCATTTACTGTCTGTTTTTCCTCTGTTTTCTGCAAAAAAAAAAAAAAAAAAATCTTGTTTTCCCGCCTTACTGAACTAGAATAGTCCAGTCTTCAGAGTTTGCTGATCTCTGGGCTTTGTCTTGGTTCCTGTGCTATTCCATATCCTTATTTGGATAAAAGGAAGCGTCTTTGTTCACCAGTGGGAGTGGGGAACACTGAGCAGCCTATTTGTCCCTAGAGGAGTGGTTCCAGACAGAACCTTGTAGTCTATTGGCCATTTTGGGTCAATTCCTAGCTCTTTTTAGTCCCCTGTAATAAAGCCCGCTTTAGAGCGCTTTTTCGCTTGTATTCAACTCAGCACCGCTCCTCGTGGTGTCCTGCAGAGTTCTACAAGCAGCAGAGAGCAAAAGAGTGACTTTTTCCTGATTTAAGTATTTTTTTGGCTTTTTGATTATTTACTGCTTAGCGACTGCATTTTCGCCTGTTTATACAGCTCTGCATTCTATTTAAACTTTTTTGTGTTGATTAACTGTTTTGCACTTTTAAAAAGTTATTTGTTGTTTAATTTTACCTGTAGGCTAACACACTCAAGCGCGCTAGCCGTTTAAAAGCATTTATAGCATTTACTGTCTGTTTTTCCTCTGTTTTCTGCAAAAAAGAAAAAAACAAAAAAAAAAAAAAAAAAAAAAAACCTTGTTTTCCCGCCTTACTGAACTAGAATAGTCCAGTCTTCAGAGTTTGCTAATCTCTGGGCTTTGTCTTGGTTCCTGTGCTATTCCATACCCTTATTTGGATAAAAGGAAGCGTCTTTGTTCACCAGTGGGAGTGGGGAGCACTGAGCGGCCTATTTGTCCCTACAGGAGTGGTTCCAGCCAGAAACTTGTAGTCTATTGGCCATTTTGGGTCAATTCCTAGCTCTTTTCAACCCCCTGCTATAAAGCCCGCTTTTGCGTGATTTAGCGCGGAGTTGCCCATAGAGCACCATCGGGAAGCGCCGGTTAAACAAGGTTAAACTATTTCTGGCTCCGTAAAGTCTGCTATTCAATTTTTCCCTTAGAACTTCTCTACTTGCAATCTAAACAGTCTATTCTCTATCTCAAAAGCTCAGCACTTGCTCCTAAAGCATTTTTATATAGGTAAAGTACTTGTATACTAAACAAAGTACTACATTAGCCTAGAATCCCCTTGAGTACCCATTTCCCTATAGGTCCCTTCTGACTCAGTTACACAGCAAACTTTTTCACTTTTTCTAGCATGTCAAGGGTCAGTTGCTAGCGTCCTCTCCTGTTCAGCTGGTGAATCTGGGCATCTTGAGGCAATGTTACAATTGCCTCATGTACACAGACAACCCACTCCTTCTCCCACAAAACACAAACACATGTGAGAGATGCAACTATATAGCCAAACTGGAGGCTGAGCTCTCTCAACTCAGGACAGGCAAGACCAGACAGGAGGAGAAGGAAACCACGCACACCACAAACCCAGTTTCACATAGAACTATCACAACTGCAAAACAAACACATAAACACACAAAGACATACTCGGAGGCACTGATCAAAAATCTACCAAAACTACAGAGGCCTCCAAAGCAGACACCCAAGCAACTGCCACCTCAAGACATAAGACATGCAACACATAGTTCTCAAAGTCAGTGTGCTAAACAGTCACAGCCCTTAAGGCCAAACACAATGCCAGACACACTTGTTATAGGTGACTCCATAGTCAGACACACTGACGTCCCACTCACCAGACTGAACAAGGAAAAGATCACAGTAAGCTGCCTGTCAGGCGCTAGAATCCGCCACATAACACAAGCACTCAGGTCACTCCACAGCAAGTACAAGTATGACTCAGTCATTGTCTATGCCGGTGTGAGCGACCTGAGACGTACCTCCCTGGACTACATGAAAAGAGACATAGAGGAGCTCTCTTATGTAGCCCAGGCCGGTATGACCCTGACCCTGAGCAGTATCCTACCCTCACCAAGAATGATGCCACAATACAGAGACAAAATGATCAGCTTTAATAATTGGCTTAATTACTGGTGTCATTCTAAGGATCCAATGTCTGTCTGCCTGGGATGACATGCTTGACAAGCCACGCTGTCAAGGGACGGCTTGCACCTGTCACCCCTGGGCTTCCGGATATTGGCAAAGGCTCTTGCCACCCCCATAGTGCCTTTTTTAGGCAAAGCTCAAATGATAAACCTACCGCCCTAGAAAACAAAAATGGAGAAAAACTAAGGGTAATACTGCTCAATGCCAGAAGTCTAAACCTCAAGATGCACGCCCTCGAAGCCCTCCTCAGTATGGAGAACATCGATGTCTGCGCTGTGACTGAAACCTGGTTCAAGGCTCCTGAGAGCACCCCAGCACCATCAGGTTATACCTCATATCATGCGTTCCGGCCCCAAAATCCGGACCGAACCACAAAAGGAGGGGGAGTATCCATATTCATAAAGGATACCCACACCTCTAGGTTAGTGGCAACGCACGAAGCATCGGAGACCATCCAGGTGCAATTAACCATAGGTAAAACTGCCCTACAGTTTGTAACATGCTACAGACCACCTTCTCAAACTCAGGAAACCCACACAGTCTTCCTGAAGACACTGGAAAGTATGAATGTCTCTCCAAACACCATCATATTGGGTGACTTCAACTACCCAAACATAGACTGGGAACATTACTCAAGCCCCAACACCCTAGCCCAAAGGTTCCTGGAGTTCATAAACTCAAATGCTATGGAACAACTAGTCACCATTCCCACAAGAGGAGAAAATATACTAGACCTGATCATCACAAACATGGGGACAAAATGCTCCACACCGGAAGTATATCCCTCATTGGTGAGATCAGACCATAAATTAATCTCACTGGAGATCCACATCCCGCCCCACCCCAGCAAAAAAGACCACAGTGAAGAACTTCTCAAAAGCAAACTTCACACTTCTTAAGACTGGAGTGGTATCCTTCAAGGCCCCCGAGCCAGTGGAAACCACAACCCACGCTGCTGAAACCCTTACAAATGCCTTCTACGAGCACCTCCAGGAATGTATGGATCAAGCAATCCCTAATAAAATCAAGACTCTTTCCACCAAAGGCAGGCGCCCGGTCTGGTGGACCCCAGCCATACACAAACTCTACAACAAGAGGAGAAAGCTACTACATGACAGAGCAAAATCCCTAAAAGGGAAGGCATCTCTGATCAATACTAGCAAAAACTACGATCACTCATAAAATCATCCAAGGCCAACTTTGAGAGAAAAATCGCTAATGACACAAAAGACAATCATAAGGCCTTCTTTAGCTATGTTAGAAACCTGGGTGGAAACTCCCAGATATGCTCAGAATTAGTCCAAAATGATAAAAAAATCACTGAACCCACAGACATTGCCAACATACTGGCAGACAAGTTCAATGCAAATTTCTCCCCTCCCCCCCCCAAAAGGAGAAATATCTATCCCACCAGAGTCTAGCCTCCCAAACATCTCAGATGCCCAGGTGAGAGCTGCTCTCTCTAAAGCAAAAAACACAGCATCAATGGGACCGGACGGTGTCCCCGGCTGTGTACTACACGAACTCAATGAGGAACTAAACCCACACATAAGGCTGCTGTTTAATCTTAGCCTTACTACAGGATACGTACCCAAAGAATGGCGCATGGCAACTGTGGTCCCACTCCACAAAGGTGGTGCTTCTACGGACCCTGGAAATTACCGCCCCATAAGCTTGACGAGCCTCGTCTGCAAAGCTATGGAGAGGATCATAATGGAACTCATAAATAAAGACATTGGGGACCTACAGACACTGGATCCTACCCAATTTGGCTTTGTCAAGGGCAGATCCTGCCTCTTGAACTTGGTCGACTTTTTCAAAACAGTCACGAAGGCCATTGATGACCTAGCAAAAGCGTTCGACACAATACCCCACTCGGGCATCATAGAAAAGCTCATCAGCTTAGATGTAAACCCATATGTCAAAAGATGGGTTGCAAACTGGCTCAAGGACAGAACACACAGGGTTAGAGTTGCTGGTGCCATGTCAGACTCTAAGCCGGTCACGAGCGGTGTCCCACAGGGCTCAGTCCTGGGCCCCCTCTTGTTCGGCATTTATTTTTCTGAAGTGCAGGCAAACATAGGGGGATTGTGGCTGACAAAATTTGCAGATGACTGCAAACTGGGCACCATAACTGACACTCCATCAGACAAAGACATCCTCCAGAGAGGTCTCATAGAAATGGATAACTGGTGCCAGAGCCATGACCTTAAGCCAAATGCCAAAAAATGTATAGTCATACCCTTTGGGAAAAACAAGGTAACCCCTAATTACCACATAGGTGGTAATCCATTAAACACGGAAGACGTTATCAGGGACCTGGGGACCCAAGTTGACAGTAACCTCTCTTTTGACACTCACATTGCCAAAGTGGTTAGGAAGACCTTCTACATTGCCCACCTGATCATGAAGGGATTCACATCCAGATCAGGAGAGGTCATTGTACCCCTGTACTCTTCACTTATCAGACCAATGATTGAGTACAATGCCCCATTCGGAATGTACCTTACCAGACACCTGCAGCAGTTGGAAAGACCCCAAAAGTTCCTCACCAAAAGGATAAAGGGGCTCAAACATATGTCATACGATGCCCGACTGAAGAAACTCCAGCTCTATTCAGTCGCATACCGTCTGCTCAGAGGTGATCTGTGCCTGACATACAAGGCTATGTCCAACCTGGAATTAATGGACATGCTCCACCTCAAAAAATCCAAATCCACCAGAGCCACGAGGGCAAGAGACTTAAACCTCAACACGGATATAAATAGGACGTGCTGGAGAGACAGATTCATCACCCAGAGACTCCCTACACTATGGAACAGAATCCCAGTCCATGTGAGGCAGAGCCCCTCACTGACTCTGTTCAAGAGAAATCTTGACGAGTGGATGGGAGATCGTAGGTTTACCCCGGGAATCATCTCTGTATCACTGCTGGACAGAGGCACAGCAAACTAATGGGTATAGTATTCTCATCCTAAGGGGTGGTGAAAGCCACACACACTCTGGCTAGGCTTATAAATGCCCTAGGGCAGATAGCCTAGTATGAACCTATGAACCATGTAATTCTGTTTCCAACCATTTCCATGGCTAGCTTATAGGTTCAAAGATTAGTACTAGACTAACTGCTCTTGTGAGCTATTTCAGGCCTAGTCAATTATTTAATAGGAGAATGAAACCCTGTACCTTGTGTCTGTAAGGTAAACACCTTACCCATTATGTCAACCTCTCACCTCTAGTAGCGGTACAAGAATGGTAAAAGGTAAATGATCTGCCAAAAACTATAGCAGCATTTGACTAAAAAGCACTAAACCTTGGACCGCCCTACAAGCTTTTATATTAGCAATACCATCCCTACAATTCAATAAAGTCAATGTAGGTTCCGTGTAGAGCCTACACAGAATGTATTTGTGTATACGGCCACAGTTCCCCCTCTGCAGCTCGCCATACATACTAATTATGGTGCGTGCCTAAAGGAGATCACAGCAACATGTATATTGAATTTGTGTAAGACTGACGGCACAGCCACATACCTTTTGGCCCATTAACCTTGACCGGAAGGTGTACAAGACATTTTCTTTCATTAAATTGGATTTTTTTAAATGTTTATGTGCTTGTTTGCGTGATGCACAGAGTTATTTAGCTAAGCGCAGCACAGCATACTTAAGTATTAGACTTCCACTAAACAGCTAAAAATAGAAACCAGATTTATTCAATTGTAGTTCTGCAGCACTTAGCAACAGCAAACCCATGCAGCAAAGCAGTGTTATGCTTACAGTCACCTTCACAGTACATCTGAAGATATAAAACTTCCCTTCACTATCCCAGTTGCTAGATAGGTTGGGTTATAACCTACAGTGTAGTAGATCCCAGGTTCGAGTCCTGGGCAGTAATACTTTTTACATATAGTGCTGTAAAACTGTCAGGTGAGTGAAACATTGGTGGACTTTAATTTGTTACATTTAGAAAAGCCGCACAATGCTAAGCAGTGCTTAAACATGATTTATTTTATTTTATTTTACATTTGTTGACCGGGCTAATCCAACTGGATATATATCCGTTTACAGTAGAGGCCCAGGGAGAAAAGCTCCAGTACAGGCAAAACAAACAATGATATATCACAAAAAAATTATCTTGAAAAAATATAAAAGGTGAAAAAAGAGAATTGCAAAATAAAATCTAAATACTTATAAGATAAGTTCAACAAATTAAAAAATAGACATACTTTTAAGAAGCAACTCTCAACAATAGAAAGCGTAAGTTCGGAGCTCAGAAGGGGGGATGGGTAGCTAAATTAGATATGAGGAGACACTTTCAGTCGGGATTAGTACAAGGACATAGCCATTGAGTTTTAAGATGTTCTTTGATATGTTTTTTGAACAGAGAGGTAGAGTCTTGATTAGTTATTTCTTGAGGGAGTTGATTCCAGTGTTTACCTATGGAATTTGAGATTAACGCATCCCCAGCTTTATTGTATGATTTAGTTGAGGATACTAGGAGTTTATTTGCAGAGCGAAGTGTGGCTAGATTTTTATAAGGAGAAATCTGTTTTGCCAGGCTAGAAGTATTGTCAGGGAAGTGAAGGTTCTTATGAATGACCAGTAATTGTTGGTAGAGTAGGTGGTTGTTTAGCTCTAGCCAATTAAGTTGTTTGAGGTTGAGACAGTGGTGCGTTCTGAGGGGAGTAGCAGTAATGAATCTGGCTATACTATTATAACAGGTAGAGAGAGTTTGGTAATGTTATTTTTAGATAAGGTAGTATATATAGCAGAGGCATAAAAAAGGGTGGAAATCAGGTGCGTCTGTGCAATGTTTTTTCTGGCTGCTGGGGTAAGGAAGGGTTTAATTCTGTAAAGTGTACCAATTTTTTTATTAACAGCTTTAATAGTAGTGTTAATATGGTCATCAAAGTTGAGATGGTTGTCAATGGTTACACCTAATAGTCGAGTGGTTTTATCAGGGTTAATAGAGGTAGAATTATTTGAGGAGATAGTGAAGAATGGTATAGGAGATTTATTAGTAGAAGTAAAGAGAAGAAGCTTAGTTTTTTGGGGGTTAAGGAGGAGGCAGTGTTGCATAAACCATTTTTCAATGTTTTGGAAAGCTATTTGGGTGATAGACTGGAGGGAGGAAACATTTTTAGCAGTGCAGATCAAAGTCGAGTCATCTGCATATTGGATGCAGGTAGCTTGTGGCACATTCAAATAAAGGTCACTGATAAATAATGAGAAAAGGAGGGGTCCTAAGATTGATCCTTGTGGAACACCAACATTTACTGGAAGTAAGCACGATAGATTGTTCCCCCAAAGCACTGTTTGTTGCCTGTTTACGAGATAGCTTCTAAACCATTGTAGAGAATGTGAGCTGAGAGAGAAGAGGTTGAGTTTTTCAAAAAGTATATTATGGTTAACCATATCAAAAGCTTTTGATAGGTCTATGAATAGTGCTGAGGAGAAACGATTATTATTTATGGAGTCAGAGAAGGAAAGGAGGGCAGTGGTAGTTCTGTGGAAAGGTCTGAATCCATGTTGACATTCAGCTAGAAGTTTGTTTTGAAGAAGGTAGTTAAATTGTTTGTGTACGCATCTTTCCATTATCTTAGCTAATTGGGACAGTAAGGCAATAGGGCAAAAGTTGGAGAGCTCAGTAGAAAAGCCCCCTTTATGTAGAGGAATTATATGTGATATTTTCCAAATGGTGGGGATCTTTCCTTCAGAGATAGTCCTATTAATCAAAATAGATACAGGGAGATAAATAGCTTTTGCAGCTATTTGTAAGTATTCAGATGGGAGTTGGTCAGCAGATGGGGTACAAGGTTTGAGTTTGATGAGAAGCTTATAAATAATGGATGAAGAGACAGGTTGAATTTGAAAGGCTTTAGAAGAGACTGGAGAGGTATTTTGTGGGGATGCAGTAGGTGTGGGTAATGAATTAGCTAGGGTTAGAATAGCTTCTGTAAAGTACTTATTAAAGGCATCTGGGATCTGAGAAGAATTATTGAGGTTAAAGCCAGAAGGGATGAGAGTAGGTGAATGTCCTGGTTTAAGAAGTTTATTAACACCTGACCAGAAGTTTTGAGGGGTATTTTGACAAGTTTTTTGTAGATGAAGATAAAATTCCTTTTTGTCTCTAAGGGTATCTTTCTTGGTGGCATTTCTTAATTGTTTGAAAAGGAGGTGATCAGATGGACATTTGGTAGCTCTCCATTTAGCCCAGGTTTTATTTCTAAGGATCATTTTTTCTTTTGTTTGCTTTGTTAGCCATGGGGCAGTCTTGGCTCTTATCCTAGTAGAGCGTAATGGAGCGTGGTAATCAAGAATTTGTAGAAAGTTTTTGTTAAAATAGGTCACTGCTTCATTAAGTTCAAGGTGTGTCAAAGGTGACCAGTCACATGCCTGCAATTCAGCAAGGAAGTTATCAGGGTTGAAAAATCTTTTTGAACGGCATGTTCTTAGTTTATGAGTATTAGGATTATTTAATTTTTGTCTGAAGACATATGTAAGTATATGATCACCAATACTGTCAGGAAGGGTTCCTGGAGTATAGCTGTTGGGGGGGTGATTAATAAGGATCCAGTCCAAAACTGTCTCATTATTAGGTTTATGAATTCTAGTTGGAGTTGTTATTAATTGCGAGAAACCATAAAGATTAATATGGTTAGTTGGCTGCTGGGATGAACAGGTTTTCCAGTCAATGTTGAAATCACCAAGTATTATGGTTTCTTGGGGTAGTTGGTTTGAAAGTGAACTAAGTAAGTCTTCTAGAGTTTGAATATTATTACCAGGGGGAAGGTACATTCAAATTAGATAGATAGCTTTATTGTTGTTAATCTGAAGTTTGGTTGATAAAATGTCAGCTTTGTTACCTGTTAATGGAAGTTCATTATGAAGGGTAAGTTGTAGATTAGATTTATAGATTATGGCTATACCGCCACCTTTCTTCTTCATGCGGTCATATCTAAGTATGTTATAGCCAGGAGGGGTAATTTCCTGGTCTTGAGTAGAGGGTTTTAACCACGTCTCTGTTAGACATAATATATCAAATGCATGCAAGTGAAGGAGGGCATGGAGGTGGTGAATTTTGTTGTTGACGCTTCTGATATTAAGGTGAGCTATTAGAAGGGAGTTGCCTGCTTTGGTACATGAAGAATGAAAAGGTGAGGGATTAATATTTAAATCATATTCATTCATGATAGAGGGACCGGGATTGGGATGAACATCACCATGTAGGAGGAGGTGGTGATGAGAGAAAGATAGTAATTTTAGAATTTTAAGTGAGATATTAAGAATCTTTTTATTAAGGCAGAAGGTCATGTGAGATGTCCTATGGTATTTTGGTAGTAGATAGTTGGAAGAACAGGTAATGTTACTATGACTAAGGGTACTGAAGAAAGAGGAAGGTAGAGTTTGTTGCAGATGAAGGTTTTGTTTATATAAAGTGTTAATTTCAAAAGACAAACTGCACACCAAGTCACAAGCTGTAGTAAGCACCAAAACAGTTGTCACGATCAAAGTCCACTAATGAATCAAGGTTGGCACAAACACTTTAATAAGAATTGAAGCGCTTTTCGTCTACTACAGTTAGTAGACTTCCTCAGAACATTACAAATAAGCATTGGTAACCTTCCTTAAATGCTCTCTAAGATGTCAGCTGACATTAATTAAAGCAAGTTCATCCCCAATTAGTTAAAAAATAATAGGAATTCAATAAAATACATAAATTGAATATATTAATCCACTAAATACACAATTAAAACAATAAAAAATTACTTAATGAGATTTAGTGTCTCATACCACAGAATGTGTAACGAACCCTTTTTTAGTGCAACTAAGATAAAATATAACAATTTAAACTGAGTTTATGATGTTACCTTCATGTTGTTGACATTAACTAAAAACTTCATTCTTAGCGTCTCAAATTCCTAAGTTTCAAAAGGCAATTAATTGAACATAAATCATTAAGCCCTGGAGATGCATAAGAATGCAATCTTATCTTCCACATCAGTTCTTTTTCTTCAAGCATTAAGTTAAGGGGAACACTTTGCCCATTATTTAGTACTTGATCAATTACTATAAATCTAAAATAGTGCTCATTATAAAGTGACATATGCTTCGCTAACGCGTTCTCTAATTTCCCCTTCTTTATTGCATATAGATGTTCATAGATTCTGTCTTGTAATCTACGTTCGGTCTTCCCTACGTAGAATCCCGGACATTGTTGGCACATAGCTAAATAAACTACCATGCGAGAGTTACAGTTAGTTCTATATTTCATAAAATAAGTTCTCTCAGCTATAGTAAATTTGTTTGTCTCAAGAATGGTGCTACATCTGTTGCAATTTTGGCATTTAAAAGTACCTGGAGTTTTAACAAACCTAGGAACAGGTTTTTCGAGTAACTTTTTCAAGTTATTTCCTTTCCTAAAAGTAATTTCTGGTCTAGATCCCAATTTGTTATACATCAAAGGATCCGTTTTAAATATCTCCCAGTTTTTTCGAATAAGGTCAACTATCATATAACTGTCAATATTAAATGTCAAAATAAGTCTAGGGAAAATGTCTCTAGTAACAGGTAACTTATCGAGTATCTCATTATTCAATAACTCCAGTGAATTTAGTCGAATGTTAACACTATCTCCTTCGTCAATTCCAGATGATAACTGAGTTTTATTGAGTAAAGGTTTAAGTAACCCTGTATTTCTTTTGAAAGATACTTCCTCTATTAATGAATCAATTAATATTGATGGATACCCCCTCAGTGTAAACATAGATTTCAAATGTTCACATTCATCCCTAAAGTCTGCATCCAAACTTACAATTCGGGCGGCTCTCACAAGTTGCCCTTTAACCACAGACCTCTTCTGGAAATTGGGATGACAACTTGTGTAGTGCAATAGTGAGTTAGAATATGTAATTTTTCTATGTATAGTAGATACAAAAGCCTTCAATTCAATGTTCTTCACTAACCAAACATCCAAGTAAGCAATTGCCATACTACTAAAAGAAAATGTGAATTCTAGAAAGTTTGTTGTAGCATTTAATGTCTGTACAACTTCCTCTCCAACTAGTTCATCGCCTTCAAATATTATAAAAATGTCATCTAAATATCTCGTATAAAAGCGAATTTTATTCATTAATTCACTATTTTTTAAAACATAGTCGCCCTCCCAAAAAGCCATCACCATATTAGCCACACTTGCTCCACATGGGGAGCCCATGGCTATTCCTACTTTCTGTAAGAAAAAGTTGTCTCCTAACACAAAAAAGTTGTTATACAAAATTATTTCCAGAAGTTCAATGGTCAATGAAATTTCCGTAAGTGGGGCATTCTTCTTTTTTTGAGCATAGCTGCTACCCATTCAGTGGCTATACTATGGGAAATACAGGTATATAAATCTTTGACATCGACTGTTAGAAAATTACAGTTAATGTCAAAGTTTAAGGTGTTAATTTTCTCCAAAAATGACCAAGAGTCTTTACAAATATGTACCTCATCCACAAGATATTTTTTAAGGATGGAATCTACCACCTTCGCACATGTGTACGTTGGTGAACCACGACTATCCACTACGGGGCGCATGGGTGGATTGGTTACATCTTTGTGGATTTTGGGTATCCCAAAGATTTTCGGGTACCTAGGGTAGGAAATTAACATGTATTGATAATTGTGTTTTAATTGTGTATTTAGTGGATTAATATATTACGAATTCGTATGTATTTTATTGAATTCCTATTATTTTTTAACTAATTGGGGATGAACTTGCTTTAATTAATGTCAGCTGACATCTTAGAGAGCATTTAAGGAAGGTTACCAATGCTTATTTGTAATGTTCTGAGGAAGTCTACTAACTGTAGTAGACTAAAAGCGCTTCAATTCTTATTAAAGTGTTTGTGCCAACCTTGATTCATTAGTGGACTTTGATCGTGACAACTGTTTTGGTGCTTACTACAGCTTGTGACTTGGTGTGCAGTTTGTATTTTACTAGTTTCCTGTTTCTTTTGTGAATTAATTTCAAAAGAGGTGGTGTAGTAAGATAAAGAAAGAGAGGCTATAGCAGTAGTAAAGAGAAGGATATGTAAGAAAAAAGCTTTAAGTGATGGTGACATGGTAGTGAATAGTTGAAAAGATAGTATAACTTGTAAAAGATGTTCAGATTAAGAACAAGTAGATCAGTATTGGTTTGTGTAGTAGGGTGTAAGGGAGATAAGTAATTGAAAGTTACGGTAGGAGATAGTTAGATCTAGTGCACTAAGACGTAAAAGCTAGATGGGTAGTAAGTGAAATTTAAAGTAGGGCAAGGTATGATAAAATAATAGAAGAGGAGGATGCAAGAGACAATGTTAAATAGAAGTTGAAAGGAGATATGAATAAGATAGTTTTAGAGTTCGAGGTCAGAGATGGGCGGAAAAGATGGAGAGGAGTGAAGAAAGAGAGGTATAAGTTAAGGGGAGGGGCATAGTATGATGGCTGGAGATAGGTTAGGAGGATTAGGGGGAGTGTATAGTGAGGTATAAGCTAAGGACCCCTGGGGGTGGGTGGGAATTGGGGGTAGGGAGGGGAGCGTAGCAGGGCAGACACAATTTGGGCGAGAACAGTGGAAGAGAAAACAATTAGAAAGTAATTAGCCAAGGCAAGTAGGCTGGAAACAAGCGATAGCTAGGGTAACCAGAGGATAGGGGAAAAAGGAATAAGTGAAGTTAAGGAGAAACAGTTTGGGTATAGGTACAAGGGAGGCTTAGAAGTAGTGAAAATGGTAAAGGTAAACTCAGGGACAGATTGATATAACAGTAGGAGGTAGATATAGGCAGGACTCAAAAAGGAAGAACTACAAGGAAGAAGAAATAGTCAAGGAAGACACATGAAACATTTAGCATAGGAAGAGAAACTAGAATAGTTTCAGGGGAGAGAGAGCACTGTAGGGGGGAGAAGAGGAATGGAAGTACTGGAATCACGAGTAGTTTAAGGGGTAATACTATATAGGTGGTTATCTACAGAACCGAGGAGACAGACTAAGGGGTAAGGCAGTTAAGATAGGCGGGGGGGTTGGCTGCTGGCAGAGACAGGCAGAAGTCTAGCACATATACCAAGAGAGGAAAACAAGTAACAAAAATGACACTCTTGATAAATATTAATAACACAGAGACATACAGTATTAAATTAGAGTGGTTCTATCCAGGGTGTTTAGTTAACCCAGGGGCGGAAAACCCAGGCAGCCTTGGTGGGTGGAAATTGCAGTCTTAGGAGTCCAAACTGAGCACTTCCAGGAGTTGAGAGTGGAAAAAGTATGTTATACCAGCTAGCAAAATGATAAAAAAGAAAAATAAGCAGACTGTTAATAATTGAGGTTAGGACAAGCAGGACAATTTATACATAAGACTTGCAATTTTTTACAAAACAATCTGGCACAAAAAGTTAAGATACAAACGATTAGGCAGGTTAAATACAAATATCAATCTCTCTCTTTGAAAGGCAACAGATAGGCAGCTTAAAAACTAAATGCAATCCCTATCTCTAAAATGTATCCATCAGCGACAGTCTATGAAAACACATCAGTATCTTTCGAGGTCAAAAAAAGACTCAGAACACAACAGTGGTTACATCTGCATTAAAAAATATAGTACCACAGACACAACTGCCTTAATAGCATCTAGCAGTAAATAAGGCGGGATAAAAATAATTTGTTCAGTTTCACCGCAAGCCCAAGCTTAAACGCTAAATAGGCAGCTGAAAATTGTACTGTAAAATCCAACAGTAGAAACAACGTAGCAAATACTTTGAGAAATGCAAAAAGTGCTTAACACTACAAGCTAAATAGATATCAAGACAGGGACAGAGGCAGACACCTATTAAAACAAACTAAACCTCTAAAACCACTACTAAAGCAAACTAAAACACTAATCATCACTCTGGCGTTAACAGGATAGAGAATAAACTATAGTAAATAGACATTCAGTTAATGCACAGAGCATTGAGATGGTGAGCGCTACTGCTGGCAGACCCCCTCACACGTGGTACTAAGAAATATAAGCACAATACTATTGTAGGGCAAAAGCAAAAAAAACAGAAAACAAAGCCGCTAAAAATAGCACCAACAACAAGTAAAAAGCTCAGGGTTACAGCGACACTAATTACTAGCGAGAAAACATATAAATGCAGACATAATATAACAAAAATAACTCCCCACACCAGCAAATACAATGCTAAGCCAACAGGACTGTTTCAAAGGCTAGCTCAAAAGAATCTAAAAATCTACACAAAAACAAGTCGTTACCCTAATATAACAAAGAGCCGCTAAATGCTAGAAACATAAATCTAGACTTCCTACCCTAAAATACGCTATTAAGGGTCAACCTAGCATTATCTAACCTAGTTAAAGCAGCATTACAGGTACGACAGTTCAGGCATGTTAACTATACCATAATAAAGAATCAGTAAGTACAAGTAAAGTACAAACTACTTTCCAACCCTAAAAACACACAACCAAGGGTACAAGGAGCTGTATGTGTCCAAGTGAGAGCAGCATTGCAAGCATTACAGTTCAGTCAGCAACAGGTAAGCTACAGATAGTTACAAGTCTACAATGAAAAAGAGAGAACTAAAGCTCAGCAATGCAGCATAACAAAGGAACCGAGTTCAGTATGAGGCTACACTTAGTCTTATTTAAACAACTAATCAGGTAAAGCTATAAAACTAACAATTACCAGAAATATGTGAGGCACAACATACTAAACTTACTATCCACCGTTCAGTCAGCAGCCACGCGCAAAGGGGGAGAATCAAGATGGCGCCCTAAGGGAACTACCCCTATTTACCAGTTCCGGAACAGAAATAGTAAACCAGGGGGCGGGCAGTATATTCTAATCACACTAAGGTAGTCAGCTGAAAGTAGGAAAAGATGCGAGGAGTCCTGTAATAGGGAATATGGGCATACAGGACGTACAATAAAGGCAGCAGGGAAATCAAATTAATAAAATGGAAGATGGTCCAATAATACTAGGAATTTAGTAAAATTATTATATGGAACTAGAAAAAGGTGTCCTTATATAGAGTGAGGTTAAGCCAATAATTAGTGGTCAGAATTGGAGAAGTAACGTAAAAAGTAAAAAGTAGGGGATAGAACAATGAGGAGAGGATATAATGGGAGAGGGGTAGAATTGAGGTAGTGGGAAGGAACTAGCTAGGAAAAATAAACAGTAGAATAGCCGGTGAAGACACAATTTGGGCGAGAGCAGTGGAAGAGAAAACAATCAGAACATAATTAGCCAAGGTAAGTAGGCTGGAAACAAGAGATAGCTAGGGTAACCAGAGGATAGGGGAAAAAGGAATAAGTGAAGTTAAGGAGAAACAGTTTGGGTATAGGTACAAGGGAGGCTTAGAAGTAGTGAAAATGGTAAAGGTAAACTCAGGGACAGATTGATATAACAGTAGGAGGTAGATATAGGCAGGACTCAAAAAGGAAGAACTACAAGGAAGAAGAAATAGTCAAGGAAGACACATGAAACATTTAGCATAGGAAGAGAAAAGTACAGTTTTGTACCTACCATAAATGTAGATGTCCGAACTGGATAGCATCTGCAGTCATAACAAGTGGGTTGTCCTGTCGTCAGGCAGCCCTGCAGTCGGCCGGATTCCAAAGTCCGGGTCCGGCTTCGGCTGATGTCGCACTCCACCCGACGTCATCTCTGTTGGTCTTCGGGTATAAAAGCATCAGCCGACGCCATTTTCCTCAGTGTTTCTTGCCCCAGATGCCAGTAGCCCTCTTGCAGGCTAAAATTTGGATAGATGCCAATGTTTCCAAATAGATAGAGGTAAACACAACAATAAGCATATATGTACATATATACAAACAAATACACCATAAAAGACTCCCCCCCAAGAGCTAGCTATTAGGAGGGTAAACACCCTAGGAGTACCACAGAGGGGAAGGAGGGAGGGTAATCCTGACTGCAGATGCTATCCAGTTCGGACATCTACATTTATGGTAGGTACAAAACTGTACTATGTCCTTCATGGATGCACCTGCAGTCATAACAAGTGGGTAGAATACCATAGCCAACTAGGGGAGGAGGATAAAAGTAGATTATGGTGTGTTTAGGATCCCTTGCAGTACAGCAGTGGCAAACCCTGCTCGGATCTGGAATATAGAGGCAAATTATAATGCTTGGCAAATGTATGCACGGAGGTCCAAGTAGCCGCCTCAATAATGTCTTTGGTTGCCACTCCTCGTAAGAAGGCTGTGGTAGTGGCTGTTGCCCTTGTAGAATGAGGTCTTATGTTCTGTGGAATTGGTTTCCATGGAAGGAGTAACAGTATCGTATGCAATTTCCTATCCATTTGAGATTGTCTGTTTGGAAATAGCTTTTCCTTCCCTTCCTGTTGCATAGGCTACAAAAGTTGGTCAGTCTTTCTGCTATTTTTGTTCTGTCCAAGTAGTAGCGTAGCTGTCTATGTACATCCAAGGTATGCAGTATTCTTTCCCTCTGTTTTGTGGGTTGGGAAAGAAGGTAGGTAGGTGGATTGCCTGGTTTAAAGACACTCTGGATACCACCTTGGGCATAAATGTAGGATTAGTCCTCATGGACACTCTATCTTGGTGGAAGATCAGGAAGGGTTGCACTGCCATTAAGGCCTGTAGTTCTGAAACCCTCCTTGCTGAAGTAATTGCCAGTAGGAAAGCAGTTTTCCATGACAGGTGTTGTAGGTCTGCTGTTGCTGCTGGTTCAAAGGGTGATAGTGTCAACTTTTCTAGCACAAAGTTTAAATCCCAAGCTGGTAATGGTGGTTTCCTTGGAGGTTTTACATTCTTGATTCCTCTGAGGAACTGCCTGAGCAAAGGGTGCGAAAAAACAGGTGGATCAAAGCTGTATTCTGCTGAAATAGCTGATGCATGTATCTTGATGGAGGAGTAGGACAGGCCTGAATGAAGAAGTTCGCCAGATACTCCAGAATGTTAGGCATATCTATGTTTGACACATCTTTTCCTCTTTCCGTACTCCAAATGACAAACCTTTTCCATTTTCCAGCATAGTTCCTTCTTGTTGAAGGTCTGCGTGCTTCAAGAATAATGTCTTTAACTCTTTGGGAAAGTTCTGGATTAGCTGCTGCTATGTGATGTTCCATGCAGTCAGTTGCAGCGTTTTAGGCTTGGATGTATGATGCTGTAGTTGTTCTGAGTTAACATCAAAGGCATCAGGGTATTGGCCACATATTGTTCCGAGACATGCTCTTCAGTAGTGGGTACCAGTGTTGTCTTGGCCAGTTTGGAGCTATCAGGATTATCCTTGGACGTTCTTCCTTGATTTTTAGTAGTACCTTGTGTATCAAAGGAAGAGGTGGGAATGCATATGCTGTTAGGCCTTTCCAGTTGAAGGAGAGTGAGTCCACTTTCCATGCTAGTGGGTGGAATGTCCTTGTGCAGAATTTTTTGAGCTGGTGATTGAGAGGTGATGCTAATAGGTCTATCTGTGGCATTCCCCATTTCTTTGAGATGGTCTTGAAGATGTCCGGGTGCAGCTTCCATTCGTGGGCATCCGAAGTGGTTCTGCTTAATATGTCTGCTAGAGTATTGTCTTTCCCCGGTACAAATATTGCCTGTAACTGAATGTTGTAGCTGAGTGCCAGGGTCCACAGCTCCAAGGTCATTCTGCATAGGGGGTATGAATGAGTGCCTCCCTGTTTGTTGATGTACCACATGACTGTGGTGTTGTCTGTCCTTATCAACTGGCCCTCTTTGAGAAATGGTTTGAACTTTTGGATTGCCAGTTTTACTGCCAGCATTTCTTTTAGATTGATGTGCAGGTGAAGTTGATCCTGTGTCCACAATCCTTGCACGCATTTGTCCAGCATGTGGGCCCCCATCCTAGGTCTGAAGCGCCTGTTGTGATGGTCTGGCTTGGTTGACATCTGCGAAAGGGTAGGCCTGGGTTTGACTGGCATGCCTGAGCCCACCATAGGAACTCCTGTTTTAAGCATGGAATTAGTGGGATTTCTGTTTCTAGACTGTGTCTGTGTTGGGACCATAAATTCTTTAGGTACCACTGTAGTTTCCTCATATGTAGTCTGGCAAATGGGACCAAGATTATGCATGATGCCATGAAGCCCAAGGCCTGCAGAACTTTTCTTGCTGTTAACTTGTTCAGTTTTGTTAGTGCCAAGAAGTAAAGAGGAAGTTCTTTTGTTTTTCTGTAGTCAGGAATGCCATTTGTTGTACTGTGTCCAATTCCGCCCAAGAATGTCCTTGTTTGGGATGGTATCAGCCTTGACTTTTGTAAATTGACTGTGTATCCCAGTCCTTGTAGCAAGTAAATGACCCTTTGTAAATCTGTTGTCAGCTTGCTTTTGTTGTCCCCTTGTAGCAGGCAGTCGTCCAGGTATGGGTAAATTTGAATTCCCTGTAGTCTGCAATGGGCGATTACTGATGCCAGGCATTTTGTGAATACTCTGGGCGCAGTAGATAAGCCAAAGGGCAATGCTGAGAATTGATAGTGCTCTGATCCTGCAAGAAATCTGAGGTATCTTCTGCAGATTGGTCGAATGGGGACGTGCAGGTATGCCTCCTTGAGATCTAGAGTTACCAGCCAAGACTCCTTGCCCAGCATGGGAAGAAGTTGCTGTAGGGTCAGCATTTTGAATTTTGGGACAATGATGTATGTATTTAAGGTGGACAGGTCGAGAATTGGTCTCCAACTTTTTCCTTTCTTGGAACTAGGAATAGTCTGGAATAGAACCCTTTCCTTGTTCTGCTGTTGGCACTCTTTCCACAGCTCTCATGTTTGCTAACCCATTATCACGTGAGAGCCTCTGTTTTTGATTTGGAGGTAGATTTGGCATTCCTCTTTTGACTGGTAAAGTGTGGAAGTGAAACCGTAACCTTGATCTATGGTTTGTAAAATCCACTTGTCTTTTGTTATGTAGTGCCAGTTCTTTTGAAAATAAGGTTAACTTTCCGCCTAGAGGAGCTGCTATTTGTTCCCTGGTAGGCGGATTTAGGATTAAGTCACTGTGGTTGTGCTGATGTAGTGGCAGTGGCTGTGTCTGTGCCTCTGTTGTTACCTTGCCACTGTCGTCCTCTGTAGGCACCTCCTCTGGGTTGGTTTCTGCCTCTGGAACGTCTATTCCTGCCCCTTTGAAATTTTGTGGAGTCAGGAAAGGACCAATTTTTGGCAGGCCAGTTCCTGCTAAACCTTGGGGGTTGAACCTGCAAGAAATCTTTAACAGTTTGAACATATTTTGCCTTTTCTTCCATTTTCTTCATAACCTGCTGGGCAGGTGTACCAAACAAACTTGTCTTGTCCATAGGAGCATCTAGCAACTTAGCTTTAACATGATCCGGTAAAGCTTGTTCCTTTAGCCATGCATGCCTTCTTATCACTGTGCCTGTCATGGCTGATCTAAATGAAGCCTCCAGTGCATCATAGCCACATTTTAAGGAATGGTTGCTAACCTGTTGTATGTTATTTACCATCTCTAATACATATTTCTTATCAAGAGATTCATCAGTGGTTAGTTTTTAGTTAACTGATCAAGCATAAACTCTTGGTATTGTATCATGTGAAACTGACAGTTTAAAGCTCTAGCTGAGAGAGTAGCTGAAGTGTAGACCTTTTACCCCATCTGTCTAATGACCTTGCTTCCCTTTCAGAAGGAATAGGGTTTTAGCTGTGGTCGCGGCTACTGCCTTGGGACCCTGGGATATAGTTTCTGGGTCTGCAAGTGGGGCCTTGTAAAGGTGGTGATGAGTATCTGGCACCCTGTAAAATCTATCTGGTTTGGCAGGGGCTGGGGTAAAGAATCTGGAGCGAGCAAACATCATTGAAAGCATCATCCACCACAGAGAGAACAGGAGGTATAGTTAAGGGCCTGTGCTGTGGGAGGTGCAGAAAGGTCCTAAGTCTTTTTCTGGAGTCTGAAAAATCCTGTTGCTGCCATTGGAACTGTTCTCGCATGGCATGCAAGGTTTCCCCAAAGGAGAATTCTTCTGGTGGGGAAGCAGCTGGAATGGATTCTTCAGCATCAGAATCTTCAAAATTGGAGAAGGGAGCCTCTGGCTGGTCAGTTATGTCTGATTCATCAGCAGAATCATCAGAAGACACTGGCTCAGGGGCTCTGCCCTAGGTCTCTTCTCGGGGGCTGAGAGGCCCTGTCTGGGTGAGATTGAGATCCTCTAATTAAAGAAATTAAATCTTCTGCCAAAGAAAGCATTTGAGAACTAGAAGAGGGCCTGGATGTGGGGGGTTTAACAGGCACTGTTTTAGTAGTCTTGGCTGCTTTAGCCCTGGCGAAGGCCTTAATGGACATGGCTGCTGGATGCCTAGCAGCACCACGTGCTGGGGTAGAGACATCCAAGGGGATAGTGTCTGATAAGTCAACCACCGTAGTGGGTAAAAATTCTGAGGTCGATTCAAGAGTTGTAGCAGGGGCCTCAGTTGTAAGAATAGGTTCAGCTGTACTTTGATCAGTTTTCTCGGTTTCGCCGAAACCGAGACACTCGTTTGTTTTACCGTGGTTTCGCCGAAACCACGGACCGCGAGTGTCGGTCTTATCTTTGCGTTTTGGTAGATTGGGTAGTCGGAGGATCCGACGGCATAATGTACGCAAAATCAGAACCGAAAAACTGTTCTGCAAACTCCGACCGACGCCTAAGCGTTCGTCGGTTGAAAGAGGCACAGGCGAACAGGCTGCTACGTGGGCTGGGCCTAAACAAGGCAGACAGTAAGAGTGGAAATCTTTATGAGGTATTTGTTTCCCACAGGTTAAACAATTGTTAACTTTTTCTGACATCGGCTGAGGCAAGAAAGAGTCCTCAACGGGGTACTTGGCTTTAGAAGTCTTCGAAGTAGTATTCGGTAGAAGTAATCTCTGGATCCGACCGACCGGCACTTGCGAACAGCTTCTGCTTCGGGCGCCACGCGGCAAGAAAGACTGAGGAAAATGGCGTCGGCTGATGCTTTATACCAAGACGACCAGAGATGACGTCGGGTGGAGTGCGACATCAGCCGAAGCCGGACCCGGACTTTGGAATCCGGCCGACTGCAGGGCTTCCTGACGACAGGACAACCCACTTGTTATGACTGCAGATGCATCCATGAAGGACATCTAGAATAGTTTCAGGGGAGAGAGAGAGCACTGTAGGTGGGAGAAGAGGAATGGAAGTACTAGAATCACGAGTAGTTTAAGGGGTAATACTATATAGGTGGTTATCTACAGAACCGAGGAGACAGACTAAGGGGTAAGGCAGTTAAGATAGGCGGGGGGGGGGGGTTGGCTGCTGGCAGAGACAGGCAGAAGTCTAGCACATATACCAAGAGAGGAAAACAAGTAATAACAAAAATGACACTCTTGATAAATATTAATAACACAGAGACATACAGTATTAAATTAGAGTGGTTCTATCCAGGGTGTTTAGTTAACCCAGGGGCGGAAAACCCAGGCAGCCTTGGTGGGTGGAAATTGCAGTCTTAGGAGTCCAAACTGAGCACTTCCAGGAGTTGAGAGTGGAAAAAGTATGTTATACCAGTATCCACCGTCCAGTCAGCAGCCACGCGCAAAGGGGGAGAATCAATCTTCATCATGATTAACAGTCTTTTCCAGTTTGTGCGTTGCTAAGCTTCACAAACATGGCTTGTGTGAGTTTAGGCAATGCTAAGAAATGTGGCTCGGTTTTCAAAGTTACAGTATGACTTGCAACAGCAGGAATGCAGCCTATCTGAAGGCCAATAGGCAGGAATTTCATATTACTCATTGCAGCCTGACTTTGACTGTGGGTACGGATGCTGTCATGGGGGAAGGTGTGCACTTTAGGGCACAAAGGTGGGATGTGTGGGAGTCCAGGGTTTTCACTGGACTCCTGGTACAAACCAGGGACCCCGGCTGTTGCAGGGTGGCTTCCAGGGTTCAGAGTGCAAGTCTGAGGCATGGGATAGTTTGACTAGGGACCTAACCAGTGCAACTGGTATCCGCCGCACTGGTGAGCAGTGATGTCACTACTATGATGACCTGTACAGTAGGAAGAAGGGAACCATGGACAACTGGATCCAAGAGGCAAGGGATGGGCACACCCACAGATAATCAAGTAAGTTTTCCAGTAATTTATAAATATACAAGCTGAATCTGTGCAAAACTGGTATGCATAATGGTTTCCTTCTCTTACCACAGCTGCAGAAGAGAGGGCTTGCAATGTCCAATCCCATGCAAGGCACTTGGCCAGGTTGAGGCAAGTGTAAGAAAATCAATAAAGTAATAACAATGCATAACTTAATAAAAATAAAGTAAATACAGATATTGCAGTCTTAATAGTCATGTACAACATACCAGGGACATCACACATTTTATTAATGCATCAGTGCACATCTGAACTAGTAAAGCAAGTTAAAGCAAGTAAGCATGCAGTACTGTGTAGCATAGCTTCCAACCATCAGTTAATGTTGTGTTCTACCCAGATTGAGTCAATGTTATGGTCTGCTCATTGTCTGAAATGCACTATAGATAATCCTATTCATTTACTGAGTGCACACATGTAAGTTAACAGATGTCCTAGACAGCTACCAGTGTGTGTAAATGACAGATATGAAGCAATCTACATCTGTTCTGAGGTGATTTAACGCCTGGAAAGTGGTGGGCACCATCGTACTTCCATTCTACTCCGTCTCCCTGTGGTCCCCCTGCATCTCTCGGTCAGTGCTTGCCAGGTAATGAGCTCTTATCTTTCTTAAACGACATAAGAACTAAAAGCATTTGTGAACTACTGCCTCTTGCTGTATGCTTTCAGCAACCTTTTCAACTAAATAGTGAGAGTTTTGTGATTTATCTGAGCGTTTTGTATTAAGTGGCCTATTTACGCAGGGCTGCAAAAGGAAGCTGCATGTGGTAGAGCAGTGCTGATGTTTCTGTTGTTCAGTAATCACCAGCAGTAGTTAATAGCCAACTTTGTAACCCCGACTTTTTTCAGACGTTGCCAGACTTTAAACTATCAGCCTGCTCCATTCTTTTTTAAATTTCTTTCTGCATAATTTGATATTGTCAAGTTACTGCCGGCATTATACAATTTCTGTTTGCTCCCTAGTACTCCTTAACCTAGAGGAGTTTATCCATACAGTCAGGAATTTTTGCTGCCTTATCATTTTGTTTTTTTTTTTTAATAGCTAAATTTGCTGTTTTACTGCTGAACACAGTTTATCCCCAACTGTATTACATCCTGGTAATACCTTGCTTACTCAGACTGGGTTACTTAACCTACTTCTACTTTATACATTGTCTACTCCAACTGAGCATATTAGGAATTCAACCCTCCTGTGTTGCTTTACCTTTTGCTGCTTTCTGTCCCCTCACCTCCTTACAACACTTTGAATACACTTGAGACCACAGCTCTAGAGGGTAGCTGCAAAAAAAAAAAAATTTCCCCCTGCTAGAATGACTATACCTTGAAGCACTGGTCCATGGCAGTCAACTCTCCAGTGGACAGCAGTTAGCTGTCTGCATAATAGTGATATTGTTAGCTGGTTACTAACTTGTATATCTAGAAAAATAGCCTTGTAGCATGCACACTGGCTGAATAGTGACCATTATAGTATACACCCTTCTCCCCTCTTTCCTTACCCTACCCTGTAATAAGGCTTCCTACCTATTGCACTATACAGCTGTTAAATACTTTTTTTCCCTATTTATTTTTATCTCACCGACTACTACTGTGCGTTTGTACCTCAATTGTACAGGACCTGATGCTCAGAAAATGACCGCATGACAAAAGGAAAGCATACAACCTTCTTTAACAGCTATAATTCATGGCACAGACCCAAGAGCAGCACATAAACTCTTTCTTTTACATCTCTACTATATTTCACAGTTCCATACCCCATTTTACGCTCCACTAATTTCTCTACCACGTCTCCTACCTCTACTACCTTGCCTATTCCCCCCCAACAGCTATTCAGACATCTCCCCTAGCCTATATCAACTATATCCCCTCCCCTAGCCTATATCAACTATATCCCCTCCTCCAACATAAAGTAAAGCTTATTTCCACAATATCTAAATACCAGTTCAATAATTTAAACTTCCCACCTTAAATCACTCAAAACCCACTAACCAAAAGTTTTCATTTCTTACTCTCAGTCTATCCACCATGCCCTTATCTGGCAATATACACCCTAAACCTTGGTCTACAAAACCATCCTAACAAACCCATCGACAAAGATTGCCACAAGTAATTTATATGTAGTAACACTCAATCTCTGAAACATCTGTAATAAGATTATTAACTTCCACGCGTAGGTAGCTCACCAACAACTAGACATCATTGCCACTAGTGAGACGTGGCTAGAACCCCATATCAAAGATGCTAAATTTTTCCCACCAGGCTTCCAAACATTAAGATTAGACAGGGCCAATAAAAAAGGAGGAGGCGTTGCTGTTCTTTAACCCCATAACACAGTTCTCTAATGCAAAAATACTTATAACCTTCTTAAATATGAACAACAAAAAACATTGTATTGTTATTCTCTATATATCCCCTGGAAGCAACATACCCATATCAGAAGATATCCTAGCCTAGATTTCTTCCAATATCAAAAATGAAACAATACTAGGTGACAAATATCAACTGGCTAGAACTCCCCTCCAACAACACAACTTGAAACATCAATCTCTTCAAATTCACCCAGCTCATTCACTCCCCAACTGTACCCAACAAAAACAATGACAATGGATCAATTTTAGACTGTATTCTAGTCACCGACCCCAACAAAATATCCTCAGCCAGACCACTACCCAACTCCCTCAGCGCCCATCTCCCTGCTTTTATAACCCATGCGTCCACCTCCTGTCAAAGTCAACATCAATATAAACAAACTAAGAATCTCATCTCATTCAACCCTGTAACCTTCATCGATATTCTAAAGACTACAGACTGGCACTCACTAAACCCTTCCTTCTTGATGAAGCTGTTGAGTACTTCACCACCTTCATAAACACACTAAACAGCCTCGCACCTCAACGTCGACAGAGAATCAAAAATAACCATGCCCCTTGGCTATCCAAACCTACTAAACTTCTAATGCATGCCAGAGACAAAATTTGGAACCTATGGCAAGCACATAGCAACACCTCAGACCTACTCAAATCCAAAGAGCTACATAACCAGGTAAAAAAACCTAGTCAAAAAAGACAAAAAAACATTACCTGAAACTGCAGTCCAACCACAAACAAAACCCTAGGAAATTCTGTAATTCCAGTACTTCACTATTTAACCCAAGTAAAAAAGACAACCCCGCCCCTCCTGACAAATCCCCAAAAGAAATATCCTCTCCTTAATATCTTCTTTATCAACTCTATAGCTGACTTTCTCTAATACCTTTTATCAGTTCTATAACTGACTCTCTCTAATACCTTCTTTATCAATTCTACAGCTGACACCACAGCAAAACTCTCTCAAACTAACCCCACTTTCCCACCTAAAACAATA
>NC_056726.1:916951465-917118965 GCF_019279795.1 Protopterus annectens
CATCATGCTTGGTGAGGGTGAGATGTTAGACAGGGTCTTCATGTTTGCATATACTAGATGGTGTTACATTGCTTAACACATGGCAATCATGCCTCAGGTGGTGCTGCAGGGCTGCCTCTGTCGGATGCACATACAACACTCCCTGTACATGTTTGAGAGCAGGTTGTGTCATGTTAGGCATCCCTGTTACTATATGAGTGAGTCAGAGAGGGGTATCACTCCCAGGGTTCCTACTGAGCCAGTGTATGTGCTATGCATTGCCTCTTTGCCAAGGCCAGGGCATACTGGGCATGCCTCCTTCTGCCTACTGGGGCAGGTTCAGGTTGTTCCTCCTCCGAGTCACGCTCTGCCTGTGATGGCCTTGGCAATTGTGGGGCGCTGTTTGGCCCGGCCCTATGCTGGTCCTGCTGCAGCTGTTTTTGCAAGATCATATTATGTAGCATAGCACATACCATGACAATTTGGGTACATGTAGTTGGTGTGTACTGCAAGGCTCCACCAGATGTGTCCAGACACCGGAACCGTGACTTGAGCAGCCCAAACACACGCTCTATTAAATTACGTGTTTGTGCGTGTGCCTCATTATGGCGTTCCTGTTCAGGTGTGTGTGCATTTCTGATGGGTGTCATCAGCCACGGCTCCAGTGCATAACCTGCATCCCCTACTAGGTGTCCGTGTGGGATGTCCCCATTGGCAAATGTCTGGTACAGCTGCGTCAAATGCCAGATGTGGGAATCATGATAACTCCCGGGGCAGCCAGCACACACATTCATTATTATGCCCTGGGCATCACACATGACCTGGCAGTTGGAGGGGGAAGCCCTTGTGGTTAATGTAGGCCCTACCCCACTCACCGGCTGGTGCTTTCATGCGTATGTGCGTGCAGTCTATTGCACCCAGTACCTCAGGGTATTCCGCTATTTGCTGGAAGAGATGCATATTGCTGGCCAATACCTCACGGGCATTGGGGAAATATACATGATCACCGACATGTGCTGACATGGCATCCAGGAAATGGTGTAGTACCCTGGAGGCTGATGCCTGTGATATCCCCATCATATCACCAGTTGGTCTCTGGAAGGTACCTGTTGCTAGTATTCTTAGGCCAACACATATCTTGGTTTCCACTGGGATGGGTTCCCCTCTGTTGGTTCTGTGTGTGAGGCGTGGCCTGCACAGCTCAACAATCTGCTGCAGGAGCTCTCTGTCCACTCTATAGCGCTCTACTATCTCCAGCTCATGTAACCCGTGGTAGGTGACCCTGGGCCTGTACACTCTTCTCCGTCTCCTCACTGTGGGTTGTCTGGCACCATCTGCATTGTCACCACCCTCAGCAAGTCGCCTATGTCTCATTATGACAGCTATGGCAGCCCCTAACATTTCTGCTCTGAGTGAAGCTTTTTCAGTTTTCACTTCTATTAGCTTACTCCTGTCTTGCAGTGTCTCTTAATGGAAACATCCTGCACTACTGTTTGCAGAGTTTTAAGTGCTGGGCTGGGCTACTATTCTGCCTGTGTAATTGCCTGCTTCTAATTATTTTCACCTGCTAGCTTCAGCAGTTATGCCTGCTAGCTTCCTATTAATTCTGTTGCTTCCTTTTTACTCTCTGTTTCCTCAGGGGGGAGCAACGTGCATACTATCTGAAACACGCTCACAGTGGCTTACACGCGCGCACACATGCTTACACGGTCCAGAATCTACTTATTTGGGTTTAAACGTGCGTACACCCACGCAAACACTGTTACACGTCTGCCAACAGCCTCCAACATACTCAGCCTGCCTTACACGCGCGCACACCCGTGGAAACAGTGTTAAACATCTCCCAACACGCTCCCACATGCTCACACTGCCTTACACACGTGCACACTGTCCTACTCGCGCTTCATGGTGTGCACACGTGCGCATGCACGCCTAGCAAGAAACTTTGGTGTAGGGAACAGTGTACACCTTCCATTTCTTGACTTTCCATGACTTATCGAGTGGCAAACCTCTTTCCATGATCTGTGCCTGTCATCTGCCATGTTACACTGGCCTCCAATGAACTGCATTTCTTTCTACCATTCCCCCCTGTGATGTCACCTATCTCCTACTCTATTCCTCTCACTTTTGTATCTCTTACACTACTCAGACTGTGCTCATTTGGTATGTGACTGTGTGATTCAGTATCCGAACCCTCATTTGCATCAGATTGCCTACTAATGCTTAGTTACATGTCTTAGACTCAGCTTCCTCCCTTAGCAACCACTACACGGTGGCCATGTTGGTTTTGGTCTGCTGGTCCCTGCATTGTCATTCCATGTATTGCATGAAACCCACATTTGTGGGTTTATAACCTTCTTTTTTATGTTTTTATACAGCGCATCAGGTTATCTTGCCAATGGCCACATATTTGGCCATTGGCATGCTGCCTGAGTCATATGCAAGCTTTATTTGGAGCTGACCGCTCCGTTGTGGAATTTGCAGAAATGTACTCAGTTGTCAGCTGAGTACATTTCTGCAGCTAAAACGTCTCCTACACGGACTGGTTTCTGCTTCATGGATCACTAATATACCTCATTTGCATACCTTTCAGATGCAAGTGAGGTATTTAGCATGTCCACGCCCAGTCCGTGTAAGAGAAGTTTTAGCTGGTCTCTTAAACGGAGCTTAGGGCTTTTCCTGGATCGCGAGGCTTGCATGGAGTGTTGCACGTCTCCTACACTCCGTGCAAGCCTTCGTGAATCCTGCCCAATGGCTAAAAATAGCAAGCGGTAGAATTCTATAGTAAAAAAAAAATGTAGGCCTACAAATAAGCCATCAGAAAAAAAGCCCTAAAGCATCTGTGAGGATTAAGTAGGTTTGTAGAGAGGAAGAAGCATTAAATAGAGTGGTGGGAAGTAAAGTTTAGGAGAGTCAACAGAGGAAAAATAATGCAGTTATGAGTAGGGGGGGTGGGAAGTAAAGTAGCAATGGGAGAGACAAGATGAGGTTTATGTATAGTATTGCTCAGCGGTGTAGCTGAGGTGCCACAGTGTTGGTGTACGTAAAAGTTATATTTGAGTCATTAGAGGAGAATTGTTATAGTATCATGGCTGAGCGAGAAAAAATTAGGTAGGGTGGTGACAAGTGCAGGAGGGGGAGCTTGCAAGGTAGATCCTCAGTTGTTTTTTTAAATGAAATGAAGATTGGATAAAACATATATTGGTAGGGAGTATATTCCAAGTTTGAGATATAGAGCATTTATAAAGTAATCTGCCTAGTGTTTTCTTATGCCTGTAGGTGTCAAGTAGCTGCTGGTCAGAGGTATGGACAGACCATGAAGGTTTGTATGGGGATACCAGGGTAGACAGGGTGGGACAGTTTTCAGGTTTGTAAAGTAGAGAATGTGTAATCCATAGCTGTGAAAGTTGGAGTAGCTGAGGAAATTCAAGCCACTGTAGTTCTTTAAGGGCAAGGCAGTGATGGAATTTGTAAGGGAAGTTACCAGCAAATCTGGCTATCTGGTTGTATGCTTGTTCAAATATGGTTAAAAGATTTTCTTGGAGGTGGGTAAATATAGAGGAAGACTAGAGTAGGCAAGGGAGGAGGTAGGCTTGAGCTAGTGAAGTCCTTGACGTGATGGATAAGAATTTTTTGTGTCTATTCAAAAGACCGAGTTTTTGATTGGTTTTTTTAATGGATTGTTAGATATGATGGTCAAATTTCAGTTGATTGCCAATTAAAATTCCTAGAAGTTTGGTATGGGAGTCAGCATAAATGGTGGTGTTATCTAGGGAAGAGAGACTGAAGGAAGTTTTAAGGTAGGACATAGAGTTTGGAAGGAAAAGAAGAAGCTTAGTTTTCTTTGGGTTAAAGATGAGTTGGGTATTAATTAACCAGTGTTCAGTGATGTTAAAAGCCATCTGTGTGAGGGAGTGAAGGTTGGTAGGGTTGTCAGAGAGGGTAATAAGAGCAGAATCATCGGCACACTGGATCAGAGATGAGGTGCAGCAGGCAAAGCATAGATTGTTAGTAAAAATATTAAAGAGGAGGGGCCCTAGAATTAATTCTTGGGGTACACCTGTTTGGATAGGTAAGAAAGGTAAACAGAAGGATTGCCATCTAACAGATTGCTGTCTGTTATTAAGATAACTAGAGAACCAGAGAGTAGTGGATGCAGACAAGATTGAGTTCAGTTAGTTCAGTAAAAAGCTTAGGGTGGGAGATGGTGTTGAATGACTTGGAGAGGACGAGTAATAGGCATGACACCAGTTTGTTGTTATCTCTAGCCTCTGCTATGATCTGGATGAAGGATAGAGGGGCTGTGGTTGTGCTGTGGTGGGGCATAAATCCATGCTGTGAGGGAAATTTTCTTGGAGTAGATATTTAAGATCCGACAAACCAAACAAAAACCAATAGCCAATCCCAAAAGGGACTAATAAAACCGATAAAAATAATAAAAAAGACAGCCACTGAGGACGAAGACAATAAATGAACGGTGATAACAAGTTTAATGACACACCAAAAAAATGACTAAGAGCTTTCACCAGAAAAACACTGACTTCTTCAGAGTCTTTTTAACAAGTAAAATAAGTCACATTTATAATGTCAAACATATGCTGATAGGTGCAACTAAAAAATTTTACAACCAATCTGCCACTGGTGTAACTAACCCAAATGCAAATGGTTTCTCTTCATTTAAAGAGGAAATGCAAACCATAAACATAATGAACTACCTACACATTCTTACATACTCTTTGTTAAATACTAACATTCATCTTCATTGCATAAGTACAAACAATACATATCAAACATTGTGAATGTTAAACAATAATACTCATAAAATATACTTAGATGTAAAATAATACATAAAATATTCACGTAAAATTAAATCTGATTAGCTTTCCATTTTAAAATAGGCATCAAAGAATCACATTCATTTAAACCAGGAGGTTTCAAGGCATTCAGCCTAAGTTGCCACTCAGTCTCTAAGACATCTACTTTATTAACAATATCACCACCTCTTTCAGTGTTTGTAACACGATCTATAACAAAAAACAATTTTTTTTTAAATTTAAGCACGTGGTAGTGTGCAAATATAGTGCATTGTGTACATCCTTTCTTTTAATAGCTCTCGAATGCTCAGATATCCTATCCTTTAATCTACATACAGTCTTGCCAATGTAAAATGCCTCACATGCTGTACAAGAGGCTACATAAACAAGACTTTTGGTATTGCAATTACAAAGCCCTGGGCATGCTATGGTATATTTATAATCAGTGACAACACAGGTAGGAACCCTCACAAATAAATCTACACCATCTACATGCCCCACATTTTTTCATACATGATTTTTTATTAGGTTTAACCTCTTTTTCTAAAATTGACTTGATGTTTTCACCCCTACTGTATACAATCAATGGTTCCTTACCCAAAATCTCCTTGTTGTGGTCACTTAAACAAGACCTCCACAGATTTCTTAAACTTGCACCAAGCTCATATGACCTGTCATTGTATTTTAATACAAAAAATGCTCCATTATTTTATTTTACAGTATCAACCATTATGGCCTTGTTTTTCAAAATAGGAATGAAGTGTGTTTCCCTTTTCTTCATGACTTCTTTTTTAATATTAAGTAATAACGTCAAGGGGTAACCTTGTTCCAAAAACATCCCAATCAATTTATATATTTCTTTTTTAGAAATCTCATCGTCACTAACTAAGTCCCTTTTGGGATTGGCTATTGGTTTTTGTTTGGTTTGTTGGCCCTGAAGACGTGTACTTTTTTGTGCGGTGTATTTTCGTGCTACTTGCACTTTCCAACATGGAAAGAAAATGCCCAGAAAACCACAGTGAAAAACTTCTCTAAAGCAAATTTCACACGCCTCAAAACTGAGGCAAAATCCTTCAAAGCCCCCGGGACTGTGGAAAATATGGCCCAGACCTCAGAATCCTTTATAAACGCATTCTATGAACACCTTCAGGAATGCATGGATCATGCAATCCCAAATAAAACCAAGACCCAATCCTCCAAAGGCAGACATCCTGTCTGGTGGACCCCAGCCATAAACAAACTATACAATAGAAGGAGGAAGCTACTACATGATAGAGCAAAATCCCAAAAAGGGAAGGCATCTCTGATCAGTATTAGCAAAAAACTATGGGCACTCATAAAATCGTCTAAGGCCAGCTTCAAGAGAAAAATTTGCACAGGACACTAAGGATAATCACAAGGCTTTCTTTAGTTATGTTAGGAACCTGGGTGGGAATTCCCAGATATGCTCAGAATTAGTCCAAAATGACAAAAAATACACCGAGCCCACAGACATTGCCAACATCCTAGCTGACAGGTTCAGTGCAAACTCCCCCCCCTCCCCACCAAAAGGGCAAATATCTATCCCAACAGAGTGCTGCCCCCCTGACATCTCAGATGCTCAGGTAAGAGACGCCCTCTCCAAAGCAAAAAACACAGCATCAATGGGACCAGATGGTGTCCCGGGCTGCGTCCTACATGAACTCCAAGAAGAGCTAAACCCAAACATAAAACTACTGTTCAATCTTAGCCTTACTACAGGATATGTACCCAAAGAGTGGCATACAGCAACAGTGGTCCCTCTCCACAAAGGTGGTGCCTCAACGGATCCTGGAAACTATCGCCCCATAAGCCTGACTAGCTTGGTCTGCAAAGCTATGGAAAGGATCATCATGGACCTCATAAATAAAGATATTGGGGACCTACAGACACAGGATCCTACCCAGTTTGGCTTTGTTAAGGGCAGATCCTGCCTCTTAAACCTGTTCGATTTCTTTGAAACAGTTACCAAGGCCATTGATGAGGGGAAGGTGGTCCACACAGCCTACTTGGACCTCGCAAAAGCCTTCAATACAATACCCCACTCGGGCATTATAGATAAGCTCACCAGCTTAAATATAAACCCCTATGTCACTAGATGGGTTGCAAACTGGCTCAAGGACAGAACCCACATGGTTAGAATTGCTGGAGCCATGTCAGACTCCAAACCAGTTACAAGTGGCATCCCACAAGGCTCAGTCCTGGGACCTCTCTTGTTTGGTATATATTTCTCGGCAGTACAGGCCAACACGGAAGGACTGTGGCTGACCAAGTTCGCAGATGACTGCAAACTGGGCACCATAATCAACTCTCCAGCCGACATAAGCATCCTCCAAAAGGGCCTCATAGAAACAGACAACTGGTGCCAAAGCCATGGCCTCAAGCTAAATGCCAAAAGTGTATAGTCATCCCTTTGGCAAAAACAAAGTGCCCACAAATTACCACATAGGTGGTAATCTATTAAGTACAGAAGAAGTCATTAGGGACCTGGGGACCGAAGTTGATAGCAATCTCTCATTTGACAACCACGTGGGTTAAGAAAACATTTATATTAGCCCACCCCTAGTGTGAGGGTTCACATCTAGATCAAGGGAGGTCATACGTGCCTCTTTACTCATCCCTCATCAGGCCCATAATTGAGTACAATGCCCCTTTTGGGATGTACCTTACCAGACACCTGCAGCAACTGGAAAGACCCCAAAAGTACCTCACCAAGAGGATCAAAGGGTTCAAACAGATGCCATATGCTGCCCGGTTAAAGAAACTCCAGCTCTACTCAGTGGCATACCGCCTGCTCAGAGGCGATCTGTGCCTGATGTATAAAGCCATGTCCAACCCGGAATTAATGGACATGCTGCACCTCAGAAAATCCAAATCCCATCAAGCTACGCTCGAGACTTGAACCTCAGCACTGAAATAAATAGGACATGCTGGAGGGACAGATTCATAACCCAGAGGCTCCCTTCACTCTGGAATAAAATCCCAGTCCAGGTTAGGCAGAGTCCCACATTGACTCTCTTCAAGAGGAATCTTGATGAGTGGATGGGAGATCATAGTTATACCCCGGCTATCACTTCTGTGTCACTGTTAGACAGAGGCACAGTATACTAACCTCAAAAAAAGGCATAGCAAAATTAATTTAAAATGGGTGGCGAAAGCCAAACACACTCTGGCTAGGCTTATAAATGCCCTAGGGCAGATAGCCTATTATGAACCTATGAACCTATGAACCTATGGAAAATGTTTTGAAAGAACTGGCTCATGTTGTCGACAAACATATTAAGTTACACTCCGGAGGACCAAAAGGGAGTAGAGTGGTGTCGGCTGTTAGTCCCATTGACTCCCAAGTTGAGTTATTTACTTTTAATTCACCTAACAGCATTGTTCCTGGTCAAGAACCGAATCCTTCTGCCTCCTACAGTGGTGCAGTGTCTAAGCAGTCTAATTCAAACAAGGCGCCACCTTTGTTATTGACTAAGCCTTCCACCAATGGGTTGCAGCATGATTTCACGACTTGGTTTCAAGCTCCGTCATTCGGAGTTACGCCCTTAGGCCGGGAAGAGGTGGGGACATCTTTTCCATCTCTTAAGGAACAAATCTTTCAATATGAGAAACATTGTATTAAGTTTAGAGCTATCCAGTTAGACAATTTGTTCCTGAAAAAATCTAAAGACGGACAGTAGCCATTCAGTACCTCTGCGTGGTAGTGCCCGTGCAACCCCTAGCAGGCACAGGACACGTGGCCATGTCCAGTCACAGTGAGCTGTACAACCTGGTCTGTACAATCTGGAGCTGTCCATAATACCCTTGTGTAGGCCTCACAAATGACAGAACTGTGTGCACACATACACGCACACAGCAAACACAACTGTAGGGATCCACAACACCCACATGCATACGGAACAGACATGTCCATTCAAATCACTGGCCCTTACCCGCACACATGATGTCATCCATTGGTGCAGCCTATGCCCCTGGCAAACAGTATCACCCTGTGCATATGATGAAGCCTGTGCCACATCCCTGTCATCCACAACATTGGTGCAGGGATATGCTCAAATGGTCTGATGCACAGGGTGAACAGAATAGTGAGAGGTGTATCTAAGATTACTTGTGTATGCATATTGAGGGATGTGTATGTTGCATTGGTTGTGTGTGAATACTGAGTGCAGAGATATGCTCAAATGGTCTGATGCACAGGGTGAACAGAATAGTGAGAGGTGTATCTAGCACTACTTGTGTATGCATATTGAGGGATGTGTATGTTGCATTGGTTGTGTGTGAATACTGAGTGCAGGGATATGCTCAAATGGTCTGATGCACAGGGTGAACAGAATAGTGAGAGGTATATCTAACATTACTTGTGTATGCATATTGAGGGATGTGTATGTTGCATTGGTTGTGTGTGAATACTGAATGCAGGGATATGCTCAAATGGTCTGATGCACAGGGTGAACAGAATAGTGAGAGGTGTATCTAGCACTACTTGTGTATGCATATTGAGGGATGTGTATGTTGCATTGGTTGTGTGTGAATACTGAGTGCAGCGATATGCTCAAATGGTCTGATGCACAGGGTGAGCAGAATAGTGAGAGGTGTATCTAACATTACTTTTGTGTTTAGTAATCTTGGTAGTGCATTCTGTAAATGCGTCATGCTGTAGTGTGATAGGGTAGTTAGGTGTATGTTCGACTCCCAGCCCTGCCAAGTGTGTGTGTGTGTGTGTGTGTGTGTGTGTGTGTGTGTGTGTGTGTGTGTTTGCGCACATGCTCCCATCCGCCTGGGGACTCAGTCTTGCTTTTAGATGCCTCACACTACAGATATTTCCTACCGACGTCTTTGCCTTTGAGGATGATGACATGCACC
Source organism: Protopterus annectens (assembly GCF_019279795.1). Taxonomy (NCBI): domain Eukaryota; kingdom Metazoa; phylum Chordata; order Ceratodontiformes; family Protopteridae; genus Protopterus; species Protopterus annectens. The sequence goes on from NC_056726.1 coordinate 916,961,143, forward strand.
TAGATGTCTGCCTCTGGGACTGCTATGTTTAGTAATCTTGGTAGCGCGTTCTGTAAATGCATCTTGCTGTAGTGTGATAGGGTAGTTAGGTGTATGTTCGACTCCCAGCCCTGCCAAGTGTGTGTGTGTGTGTGTGTGTGTGTGTGTGTGTGTGTGTGTGTGTGTGTGTGTGTGTTTCCAGCTGCATGACAACAGTACATTGCTTTTACGGTATTCATCTCCATAACATCCGTGCGGCGTCTTTGCCTTTGATGCTGCTGTCTGCAAGCTAGACGTATGCCTGTGTGAATCCTGTGATCTACTAATCACCGTAGCGCGTTCTGTAACTGCATAATGCTGTCATGTGGTACAGTGGTTATATTTGTGCTCTACTCCCAACCCTGCCACGTGTGTTTTGTGTGTGTGTGTGTGTGTGTGTGTGTGTGTGTGTGTGTGTGTGTGTGTGTATCTATCTACATATATATATATATATATATATATATATATATATATATATATATTGTATATAGATATGTATGTTGGGATTATCACTCTTGAATGTGCTGCATTATCTGTACGTGAGCACCTTGGATGTATGTACATCTGCTATGGCTCTGTGATAGTGCACATACTGTGTGCTGTAGTGATCGTGGGTTATACTTGTGTAGTGACTGGTTATTGTGTTGCTGGGTATTACACGGGCATTGGAAACAATGTTAGTACAACACCTTTGAATGGTCGTATGCACATCTCAGCAACAGTCAGCAGTGGTTATTACACTGGAGTGTGAGTATGGCTCATATCCGTATGTAGTAACTGACAAGTCTATGCAACTCAGGTTAACATTACAGACTCACGTTTATCCACAGGTTGTGGTACAGATCCCAGGACTGTATGTGTATACATTGACAGGTGCAGGACTGGGTTGTGTTGGATGCATGGTGGAGTGTCCATGGCCAGTAATGGTGATCTCTACAGCCTGGCAGGTACGGTCTGTGACTGTCCCACAATCTCCTGTATATGGCTGACACATGCTGTACCTGTGTATATACAGACACACACACTTACCACAAACAGCTATGGCTATCACATACACAAACCCATTGCATCACCATTGGGCCATGCAATAACCGTTGTCCCTCACACACACACACACCTATGTGTACATTGGATGGCTCAATGACAGCTCTGGAAATGTAACATCACACCCTGTGCATATGATGTCACCTGTGCCACCACCTGTGATGTGTAACATTGATGCAGGATCAGACTAACCTGGTGCTGATGCACACGGTGGCTTTATTCCACTGTATTGATGTTAGCATGCTGTTAACACACAGTGTGTTACTTCCAGGTGTATATCAGCAGGCATGATGCATTGCAGCTATGACCATCAATGTAGCATAGTTTACAGCACTGTTAATTCTGATGATGTATTCTCCATCCATGTGCCATTTCACTGATGTGTGTAGTATTGGCAGCACGTGTGTCTGAGTGTACAGTACATGTGTGATGTGTGTAGTACTTGTTATCAATTAATTCACTCAGTATTTAAATGTGTGTTAAAGTTTATTACATTGTCTGATGAAGTCTCAGTGACGAAAATGCAGTTTTTCTAAAGTATATGTAAGAGCGTTTATTCATCTGGTTGGTTTCGCTGTCTCGGAGACCAGCAAGCAGCGTGGTTTTATCATATTTTATCTTTGTGAAATAAACTTCTTTGGATCACCTTACAGCGTGCCCTGGCACTTTTTTTGGACTTAATAGTTTTCTACCAAGTGCATACATTCGTTTTTTCAACACATGTATACATGCTTACAAACGCATACACTGGCATACAGGACATTACACGGGCTTCACCATTCGTACACTAGCTTACTTGTTCTTCCATATGCGCACACGGGCTAACACGTGCGCACACATGCTTACTCGGGCTTACTGGCGCAGACACACTGTGGGCAGATTTGCAGGTCACATCGGTGGTATCCATGGCGTACACCGTCAGTCTCCTGACGTTCCCTAGGATAGCTCATAACATGCCTCTTCCACTGAGTACTGAAAGCAAACATGTGACACTGCTCCAGTGAGATTACAGTGTTTTATACATACACACTCATGTTGTCACCTGTCTTCTACTCTAATAGTCCCCTTAACCTACACTACACTATAGAGGCTTGGCCAATATGGCATGACATGTTGTGATTCACTATCCTCAGCCTCACTTGCATCACATTGCCTACAAATGCTTCGTTACATCTCTGACAGAGCGCTTCCACACATAACAACCAGTACGCAGTAGCCATGTTGTCCCAGCTTGCCATTCATCTGCATGGCGTACTAAAATCTAACTAAACCTACATTTTGTGTGTATATTATACATATTTGACTTGTTTTGAAGTGCAGCGCGTTCTTGTGGCACTGCGCTATGCTTCCACACCGGAGATCGGGGGAGGACAACTAGTGTTTTATTGATATCCAATGGACAAAGCTGCCACTGGCCTTGGACTTGGACATTGGCATGCTTCATCGACTGTATTCATACTGTATTTGCAGCTGTCATTGCTCCATTTAGCAACATGCAGAACGTTAGTCGCCTAACATCCGGGTACATTTCTGCACATAACTCTGCTCTTGCACGGACAGCGTAATTACATCATTTGCATAGCTTTCACATACAAATGGGGTATGTTGCAAATCCCAACATTGTCCGTGCAATGTTCATGTTACGGGTGGTCTTGCACGCCCCTGCAGGTGTTTGATGAATAGCTTGGCAGTCATCTTTCCTTGCTGTACTCTCACTCAATCCATACATGCCGGAGGCTTCATGTATAATGGCCTAGGCTTTGCTGTGTGCTATGTCTATTTGTGGTGTATGCATGGCTGTGGGCATGTCCCACTGTCATCATTGGTAAAGGTGACAGCCCTATAGGTACTTCATGTAGACTGCTGTGTCATTTGTCATGTCAGCACATACCTGCGGCCAATACTGAACTTCCTACTGCAGCGCTTTTCATACCTTCTGAGTTATCTTCCCGTCAATAATGCTTTTTCCTCAGACATGTATCTGTTTCTGATCATACCTCTCAACCTCCTAGAGCAAAACAGCTTTACAAAGCCTAACATGATGGGGGGACAAATAGGGGAAGATTTTAAATATTGCTCTTATAAACATAGATAGTTGACAGTATAATAGGTTTTGCATTAGTATGACTTTTCTGAAGGATTTGGGGTCTTAAACTCAAATGTTTGTCATTATTTAATGACTTCAGTTCTCAGGTATTTGCCAGACAGGTACAGATTGTAAGAGGAACACACCAAACATATGAGGCAAACATCTGCACATTCTGTGAGACTCTGTACAGTTGCGAGGTATGTTTCTGATGCAGGATATCAATTTTCTTACACCAATACACACAATATATGGCACCATCACAGGCCAGATACCATTACATTCCTATTGCAGGACACACCCACCCAGAGGGTTATATTCCTCACACAGGCCAACAGGTGCTTATCCACACTAATTATTCTATCATGTACCTTATGTATGCGCGGTATTTGCGCTTTCCGTCAGTGGCAGAGCTCACGTACGAGTATTGGGGACTGGACACTGTATCGGTGACACTGTATGACACCCTGAGGGACACATGTCTTTTGAGTCTATTAACCTTCCACATTGACTTTCACAGGGCATACGTTGTCATTCACATTTGTGGAAATTCATGCTTTTGACTTGTACATGTTTTGTCATTTGTCCTGACGTCTTTCTTCTAACCTGTCCACCTAGTATCACTAGTTCTGTACATTTATTTAGGACAGGATACCTTCATACCTCTCACCTGTACACATTATAGGTAAATGCCCCGAGGTTTGACCTATGATTCTGTTACATTTTTCATAATAATGTGCCTTTCTGGTAGATTGCTGGCAAGGCATGACGGACTGTGCGGTTAGGTAATAATGACTGACATTTCTATTTCATGATTACTAACTCTCATAACATTCGTATTCCTGACTATACCATTATTCTATCAATGTTCTGACTTTGTCTGGGGTATATTTAATATAGTCCCTATTTGTATTTCATGTACTATGCCTTAGTCCAGCTGTCTTATTCTGAAAGTTTAGAAACCACAAAAATGAGCACCAGCAGCCAAATCCAAAGCAGACGGAGTTTAATAGATAACGTAAGCACCAAAAACGCTTTCGGAGAGCTCAGTGTCTCTCCTTCCTCAGACAAATTTTAAAACAGCTTGCAATCACATTTATACAATTTAAACTCAATTAAATAATCAAACAATTTTAGTTAATTACATTAAATCAATGACAAGCATATAAATATAACTTAACTACCACAATAAGTAAATAAGTCAATATTGCCACACTCTTTTCCTCATCCTTGCCATAAAATATTGTGTGCATGTGAATACATATGAAATTGTGGGCATCCACATATTAGAACACTCGTAATTCATTCTTAAAATCAAGCTATAAATATATATATAAATATATATGTGTAAAAACACCCACCCCCACACGCACACACACACACACACACACACACACACACACACACACACACACACACACACACACACACACACACACACACAAAATAAGGAAAACCTTAAAATATTAAAATATTTAAAATAAACAATAGGACATAATTGATAACAGGTAATAAATGCAGAAAACACTTGCTTTTAACAATACCATAAACTATGTTAAACAGTAAGACCTCGTTAAATTAACATAAAAAAACAAAAGTAAAAGCCAGCATTCTTCTTAACATTATACACACACAGCAACTAGTTAAATTCCACACATAAGGGGACTACCTTTTCAAAGATAACAATTTTAAAACACAAGAGATGGAAACATACTCATTTAGACCTGGGTGCATATATGCACCAGTACAGATCTGCCAGGCCAATTCATTATTTTCTAAATGGATTTGACACAGACCTCCCTTGTTGTCTACCTTCACTTTCCCCAAGATCGTAAACTTAAAATGATGATCAGGGAATGCACCAATGTGCCTAGCAAGAGCATTGTTAGAATCGTGCCTTGAAATAGCATATGTGTGTTCGTAAATGCGCTGCTTAAACTTCCTTTCAGTTTTCCCTATATAGAAAACAGTGCATTTCTGACACAAGGCCAGGTAGACCACCCCACTAGTCTCACAGCTATATTTCCCTGTTATATGATATTCAACATTCCTAACAAAAACTTTAGAATCTGCCAAAACATACTTACATTGATTACACGCCCCACACTTAGTCATTGCTAACACTCGTTGACGAGCAGGACGTGAATGAAACTCGAGCATGCTTTTTAAATTGCGCCCCTTTCTAAAAGTAATTTTCGGGGCCTCCCCCAATTGGTGGGACAAAAAATTGTCATCTAAAATTAAGGCCCAATTTTTGTTAAACACCTTCCTAATGTGATGATGGTCCACAGAAAAGGTTCACAAAAACCTAGTTACAAAAGTGGAATCTAATTTGGTGTCAACAGCCAATCCTGATTCATCTGTGTGAACCGATTCAACACTAGCACAAGTAAACGACAGGATTGGTTTATAAAAACCAGATCTTCTCTTGTTAATAACTTCAGTGCTGATATCAGATAACATTAAAGAAGGATACCCTCTGTTTAGAAACATGCGGCTTAACTGTTCACATTCAAACAGAAAGTCTTCAAAATCCGACACCATCCTAGCTGCCATAACTAACTGACCTTTCACTACAGCCTTCTTTTGATGTTTAGGATGACTGCTAGTAAAATGCAAAAATGTATTTGAGTAAGTGGGCTTACGATAAATAACACCCTTGTATCTTGAATTCATCACATCTTTACTAACCAGTATGTCCAAAAAATTAATATTAAACTCCTGCAGGTTGTAGGTGAATTCCAAAAAGGAAGTCAAATTAGAAATGGTCCTTAGGAAAGCAGGGACCTCAGATGGTGATGCTTTCCAGATAAAAAACATGTCGTCCTGGTACAGTGTATACCAGGCAACATTTTCCTTAAAACTCGCATCAGTAAATAAAAAAGTCCTTTCCCAAAAGGTATCAGGGACAAAGGATCAGCCCTTAGAAAAAAACTCAACTAACTCAGGGTCAATGACAAAGGACAGTTGGCAAAAGTGCCACCGCATGGCGACCCCATGGCCACCCCAGATTTTTGTAAATAGATTTTTTTATCAAACAACATAAAGTTGTTATTTAGGACAATTTCCAATAAGGTCTCAACCAAATTAATGGTATTATCATCTGTCTTTTTGTCATGCAAGAATTCACGGACCCACTGAATACCAAGGTCTTATGGAATAACTGTATACAAATCTTTGATGTCAATTGTTAAAAACCAATAACTAACATCAAAGGGGATCCTTTTAATTTCATAAAGAAAACTCCAAGAATCTTTGCAAATCTGGAGTTCCTGGTTAATTAAGGGCCTTAAAATACTGTCAATAAGCTTTGCACAAGCACAAGTCATAGAGCCACGACTATCAACAATAGGGCGAAAAGGAGGTTGTGATAAGCTTTTGTGAATTTTCGGGATACCAAACAAAACTGGAAACTTGGGGGCTAAGATGTTCAAATATTGGTACTGATCTAGGTCAATATATTTCTCAAGGAACAGATCCTCAATTAATCCCCTGATTTTTGCATAAGCAACATTAACCTGATTAATACTCACTTCTTCATAAAAATCAGTGTTAAGGAGAGGCATCATTTTCTGAACATACAAACAATCATCCATAAACACCAGACCACCCCCCCTTATCCAGTTTCATGACTCTAATATTACAATTTTTCAGTAAGCCCAGAAATTCACGCTGGTGTTTAGTGATGTTAGCAGGTCACCTATAGAAAAGCTTCTCAGATTCAAGAGCCCTTAAATCAAACTCACACATTTTTTCAAAAAGGCGTAAGGTTTCATGCAAGGGGGGATTGTAAACGCTAGGAACCCTAAGCAAACTAACTGAAACTGTACCATTACCCATCAATAGCTTTAAGTTCAGTTTTCTAATAAATAATTTAAGGTCAATAATTGTCCTCACCAAGTCAAAACGTGTATCAGGGACAAAGGATAAACCCTTAGAAAAAAACTCAACTAACTCATGGTCAATGACAAAGGACGTGTAGTTATAAATTTTAAAGTCCCCTTTGGAGTCCATAAGGACCAGTGGATCAGAAAAATGGTCTATCATCTCCTGCGTTGTGACCTCCGATTCCTGTAATTGCCCTGGTAGTTCTTGCCCTGTCCATTCGCCTTGTTGGCTTTCTTGTTTCTGAGAAAACCCTGCTGGGTATAAGAAATAACATCATTAGATGCAGCAGACCCATGGATAGTCACGATGTTATTGTTACCAACTCTGTTAGAGTTCGTGTTAACAGACTTGTTAGAGTTACTAAGAAGCCTTTCACTCCGACGAAGGGTCACGGGTTCATCATCGTGATTATCCAACTCTAAATTAGGCTGAGCATCCACTATATTCAATAGTTCTCCATCAGTGTTCTTTTGCACAGTATCACCTTGTAACCTTGTAATTTATTAAAAAATAAGGGAGGTCGGGGATAAGCTTTGTTACCCCTATATTCTTGAATATCTCTATTAATCTTCTTTTTTTTGTTGTTAATCAATTTAATAATAGTTGCTTCTATACTATAAAAAATTCTAGAATACTCATATTTGTATCTAACAAATTCCGAATCTTCCTTAATACTGTTGTCAAGTGTTAAGAGTTCTGTTTTAAGACAATCAATTTCTTTTTGATAATGAGAAATGAGTAAACCCATCAACTCAAAACCCTGCTTGTCAAACAGGGCAAAAAGATCTTTATGAAACTGGGACACTTCTACCAACCCAACCGGAAAACGCCATTGCCGCAAACCTTTAGGGACAAGCTTTTTAACCAGGCATTCTTGAAAATAGGAGATCTCAAGTTGCAGTTTCCTGCACTTGAATAACTTCGAGTCAAAGTCTGCAATTAAGTTAGATAAGTCACTTACATTCTCGTGAATCTGTTCAACAACGCGGTTTTCGGTCTCGTCATTAAATAAGTTAATGTGGTTCAAGAAGCCATCAATAGAAGGGCACCCCACTGTATTGCATATAGGTTCAGGACTCCTTTGTGTATTACGTTCCTCATTAAGCATTCTAACAGCCTGACCAGGCTGAATGTCGGACTGTGCTGCACTACCAATGAAACCCTGTTGTCAGCTGCTGTAGAACCGGAAGTAGTTGCCAACATCAGCTTAGGTACTGCAGATTGACTGGTTAAAGGAACAGACTGAGAACCAGATCTAACCCCGACTTGTGTACTACTTGTTTGCATACCATCAACCCATTGAGTTAAAATATCCACACGATCCATAACCAACTTCAGTAGGACCATTAAATTGCCTTCCGCGTTCGCCTCCTCAGCAATAGACACACCAGTCAATGGATTACCGTCGCTGTTATCCATTTGAGAAAAGAGTGAGCCTTGGGATGAGATGCATGGAACGCTCATGTTAAAAAACAAACTTCACAACCAAAAAGCAGATAAACACCTTCACAGACTAGAAACCACAAAAACGAGCACCAGCAGCCAAATCCAAAGCAAACGGAGTTTAATAGATAACGTAAGCACCAAAAACGCTTTCGGAGAGCTCAGTGTCTGTCCTTCCTCAGACAAATTTTAAAACAGCTTGCAATCACATTTATACAATTTAAACTCAATTAAATAATCAAACAATTTTAGTTAATTACATTAAATCAATGACAAGCATATAAATATAACTTAACTACCACAATAAGTAAATAAGTCAATATTGCCACACTCTGTTCCTCATCCTTGCCATAAAATATTGTGTGCATGTGAATGCATATGAAATTGTGGGCGTCCACATACTAGAACACTCGTAATTCATTCTTAAAATCAAGCTATAAATATATATATAAATATATATGTGTAAAAACACACACACACACACACACACACACACACACACACACACACACACACACACACACACCCATACACACAAAATAAGGAAAACCTTAAAATATTAAAATATTTAAAATAAACAGTAGAACATAATTGATAACAGGTAATAAATGCAGAAAACACTTGCTTTTAACAATACCATAAACTATGTTAAACAGTAAGACCTCGTTAAATTAACATAAAAAAACAAAAGTAAAAGCCAGCGTTCTTCTTAACATTATACACACACAGCAACTAGTTAAATTCCACACATAAGGGGACTACCTTTTCAAAGATAACAATTTTAAAACACAAGAGATGGAAACATACTCATTTAGACCTGGGTGCATATATGCACCAGTACAGATCTGCCAGGCCAATTCATTATTAAGTTATTATTATAAGTCTTTCTTCTAACCTGTCCACCTAGTATCACTAGTTCTGTACATTTATTTAGGACGGGTTACCTTCATACCTCTCACCTGTACACATTATAGGTAAACGCCCCGAGGTTTGACCTATGATTCTGTTACATTTTTCATAATAATGTGCCTTTCTGGTAGATTGCTGGCAAGGCATGACGGACTGTGTGGTTAGGTAATAATGACTGACATTTCTATTTCATGATTACTAACTCTCATAACATTCTCATTCCTGACTACACCATTATTCTATCAATGTTCTGACTTTGTCTGGGGTATATTTAATATAGTCCCTATTTGTATTTCATGTACTATGCCTTAGTCCAGCTGTCTTCTTCTGAAAGCTTGGCAGGTATGGTTACCATCTTGGTTGTACGCATGTCCATCCATGATAATCGCCTACATGACACTGATATAGGTCGCTACGTCTTCCCCCAATGGTTTACACAATATCCAGTAGATGGGTTGCACCTTTTTGGAGAATATAGGCGTGTGCTATACCCACATAGGTATATTGATCACTCCCATGGGGCGTACCTAATAGATCTGTGCCAACCAACACCTAGGCCCATTTCTGCATACCCATGATTCCCATACCTGACATCCCTCCACAGTACCCATTAGACATGTTTAATGTGAGCGATAATAGGGTGTGAGGACACTTCTGAGCACTCCCCACTCTCTGGATATCAGGTCATACGTCATACATTCTATCGACCCATGTGTTATTACCCTTGCACCTACTACTGTTGCATGTACAGCTATATCGTAGTTGCAGTTGTGACGTCTTTTGCATCAATGACGGTTCGCACTTCATACAGGATCAATTTTTGGGGTCCTGCAAAGGACACCTATATTCATCTTTAACATGTAGAACTTGCAGGCCCTGTCACACTGGTACTTTCCGGGCAATGGTTTGGAAAGCAGCAGTGTATTAACCTTTCATGCATGTCTGTCTGTCTATCCATAATAGCTATACCGTGACCTATTTATGTACATGTGTTATATGTACAGGGACATATGTTTGTTGTGTATATATCTATTCGTGTATCGTGTGTGTATAGATATATATATATATATATATATGTACATATATACATATGTCTGTACATTCCTCATTTCAGAATTTGCTTTGGTTTAAGTCTGTGAATATATGTGTATATATATATCCATATCATACCTTTCAACTGTACAGATTTTCGCTGCATGTACAGCTGTTTGCCTCTTATCTTTGGTCCGTTTTTCATAACCTTGTGTCTATCTGGCAATTTAGTGGCATATCATTAAAGACTGACATTGGTAAATAATGACAAACATTTCAGGTTACAACTTCATACCCTTCAGAGAATCCATGCTAGTGACACACCTGTTATTCTATCCACGTTCTATGTTTGTTAGGGCAATATCTGGGGATTGTCCCTATTTGTACCAGTTGTTTTCATGGCTTTGTCCAGTTTCATACTTTACGGGGTTAACAGGTATGAGCCATGTACATAGAACGTGGAGAAAACAGCATTCATTTGCTATGCTGTGAGCGGATTACACACGCGCAGGCGCACTTGCATATCCTTATTGTGGGTTACATATGTTTCATAGATATTTGTGCTTACGTGGACTTTCATAATTCTGACTGTAACAGTTACATATCTGTATTCCGGTTTACAGACTGCTGCGAAACACATGTTCACCTTTACATATTTAAATGTGTGTACAGCATGAACGCATTCATTACACTTTCAAGTTATATGTGCAGTGGTCGTAGGTCAACCGGGACTGCATTCACGCTGGCCGGATGCTGGAACCACTATTCTATTGGTGTTCTTCCTCATTGATATGCATACCCATAGTACTTAGCTACATCAACATACGCCTCACCGCTTCACCTACCACACAGGCATCCATTCTCCTGCTGGGAAAAACGTGGCACTACATATTACACATATTACACATTCCCTATTGCCTACTGCTGTGGACCCCAGCTGCATTGTTAATTACTCCGAGGATATGCAGAATACCAAGGCATATAGTCCTGGCACATACAGGTCTTTGATTGTCAGGGTGTTCATGTAGTGATCTGGGTTTTGGCTTGTCCAGCTGGTGAACGGAACTTCCCTGGCCGAGTTCAAATGTCAGGCAAAGCATATGGACAGGGAGTTTCTCCCTATTATTAAGTTTTACCTGTGTTTATAGACACAGGTGTTTGGGCACCTGTCAGCAGCTTATTCTGTTGGTAATACATATTATGGGTGGGGTTGTTACAGTCCATACTCCACGGTGAGGGGTGTTCCCATTCACATTTGACTATTACCTGTATACAGTCATACGGGGATTATTATTTTGGACATGAAGTGACTACAGGTATGCAGTTGTACATTACACAAATGTGAAGGGCTGTTACTGTAAATATGTACGGACCATACCTCTCAACCTCTTAGAGCACTAGATCTGCGCAAAACCTACACGATGGGGGGACAATTAGGGACACATTTTAACAATTGCTCTTACAAGCTTAGAACGTTGATAGAATGCTAGGTTTTGCATTAGCATGACTTTTCTGAAGGATGTGGAGTCTTAAACTCAGGATATTTCTCATTATTTAGTGACGTCAATCCTCAGCTATTTACCAGACTGGTGCAGATTGTTGGAGGCATACAACAACAATATGAGGCAAACCTCTGGTCATTCTTAGGGTTGCCACCTTTCAAATGCCCAAAGTGGAACATGTTCTGTAGAAATGTCAGATTTTCCAGGACAAAACATACCTACACCCATGCATAGTACAGAACTTTACCTTTTTTGCACAAATAATAGCTTATTCTAGTAACATTTGAATTGCTTATGCTACTTCACATAACATATAGAAGTTTCATATATAAAATAACTGTTTTATGCAATGATTAAAGAAACTTAGGAAATAATTTTGTCCTAAAATCTCAGGACATTTGCTATGTCTTGATTTTTTTCACAGGACACAACTGCACAAAGTAGGACAGGTGGTAACCCTAGTCATTCTGCGAATATCTGGACAGTTGAGTGGTATGGTATGGACCTCTGTAATACGCTGTTGTGTTCTGGCACAGCAGTAGCTCAGCTTTAAAGACTGCAGTTGGAACGTGCTGACAGACAGTTGGGTTTCAGACTTCATACTCCGGACATTAATGCCAATGTGCAAACTGTTATTCTATCATATTTCTATGTTTCTAAGAGCTATCTTTACAAATTGTCCCTGTTTTTGGACCTTTGTCTCACTTGTATTCACGGCTCTGTCCAGACATCTTGCTCACACAGGTTGACAGGTATAGTCAATCACGCCTGCACACAGTCAGTGTCCCTCACACTTGATCAGGGTTGACCTGTTTACGTCAGTGTCTTCCTCACCCTCATGCTGTTTGCCACTATGCAAATGTGTTCATTATATTCTCCCTCCTATTCGTGTCTGGACACGTGCATCACAGGAAGGTGTTTTATCCTGGGTAGTAGGTTATGCATGCCCACTTAGGGCTGGACAGTGTCATGGACCTCCACTGCACATTCTGACTTGTGTCCAGATATCTACAGGATTGGACATCATGTCGTCATACCCATTCTACTATTTACACAGGTTGGTTATCCCATGAGGGATATCCCAAAAATTGGACAAGACCAAAACAAGTCAGATAACGAAGATATTTGTGGATTTACGAAAATGTGCAGGGGGTTTTACATGCAGGGGATACATGGTTTGCAATCCTGACACTGCCTAGGGTGACAATACCTACTACATATACGTAGGGGTCACTGTGTGTAGCTGTGACTGCAACAAACCAGTGGACCAAGTACGGCTGGATTTGGTGGACGTTCTGGTATGGAGGCAGGTTGTGTGGTGTGGAGTTTATGCTGGGTAGGCCATTATGCATCCAGGTGTGTTGCGTTTGTTATGGCCAGTTCCATCAGGACCCATCTGTGGGTATGTGACGGTGACATATCTATACATTTGTCTCGCACATTTCCATATTCATATGTTTGTGGGATTGTGTTCTACACTATGGCCTGTCTGCTTGTCTTGCAGCTGTTTCTACATTTGGTTGTGTTTCTTTCCACTTCACCCGCTGCCCCCTCGTACACCTCCGGTTCACCTTTTCTGCATATGACACAATATCGCCTTTGAGGATTTTACCATTAACCACCCACCCCTCACACGCGAATTCATTACACCCCATAGAGCACTACTTTGGTTGTTGGCCCATGACACGGCCAGAGTTACACATTGACTACCCTACATGTGTCGGGTACCTTTATGGTTGTGTGGACTACCCTGCCATGTTTGCTTTCCACATGCTATACCTCACGCACATAGGTACATGCCCATACTTCACTTTCATTACTTGGTTGGTATATCTGGGTACTACCTGTTCGACTGTGTCACATACACATTCGGATTATACAGCTGACTTCTGGATTTTGCCAGCCTGTTGTACTCATTGGTAGGATGGCACCTTTTCCTATGTCCAAGCTATTCCTTACACATAGACAAACCACTTTATTCACGATAATCCTAACAAACAGTCTTGAAGTGTGCAAGATAAACATACACTTTTCGTCGCCTTAAGTTACTGCAACTTCCTCAGAAGACAAGTTACTATTATTGGTGATACGTTTAAATAGTAAATGCAGTAAGTAATTATGGACTGGTTAATTAGTTAATTAATTACAACCAGTTCTCGTCACTAATAGTCAATTAAATTTTAAAAACCAAACCATTTCCTAAAGGTCTGAGAGAAACCATTAAAAAACAATATTTAAAAACTTTAAAAACAAGAATGTATAAGTTTTACATACATTATGTTGTGCTTTTACGTCAAACTACTAAGGGGAATCAATTATTTCAAGCACTTGCAATAGTAATAACACATGAGGTCAAGTAAAAACAAGTAAAGGAGGTACATGCATTTTTAAAACTCCGCTAGAGACTGGCTTAAATTGATTCAAACTACTATACTCAAAGTCAGTCATGCCAGCATAAATACAACCTATTTGTTAAAGTGACTAAGTATATGCTATAAAGAATGCAACAATGGTATCAAAAAATAAATAAATTATTAAATTCTTAATTATAGGAATATTTTATAAAAAAGAATATTTATAATAAATCGATACTGTAAAAGTGTTTGATATATACACAAAAATAGATTCAACTATGTTATAAACCATTTAAAATGGATATAACCGTAGATATAAAAGTAAATATAACAGTAAATCTCATCTATCCGTTGAGAAAGTTGGTTGACTTTCTGTGTGAGCAATTCTATGAGGGCTGTAAGGTTCCCATCGCCCTCATCCCTTTGCGAAGTGGATGTTGAAGCACTCTCAGTGTTCGGTTCCATAGCAAACAATCGACAAGCAACAAAATTGAAACTAAAGAAAAATGAGCCGAACAGGAGAAAGCGCTCCTATAGACAAACCACTTTATTCATAATTTGGCAACTTACAACAAATGCCAACCAACCCCCTGGTATCAATGAGATGTCATCTATCAAGTGTATTTTAAGATTAAAAAATTTGGAAAGGTAACACCAACATGCCGACATACACAAATAGTGAGTACATGTACTAGTATTAGTCATATATATTAATTGAACTAAATATATTAAATATAATGGTTAATAATGCATTTGGATACTACACTTCATAACGGTAGTTTAATACTATGATGTATCAATATACTAATATGGTATCACATCATAGTATTATATCCATTATATACTAATAACTTTTGTATATAAATGAGTATAGTTATTTATGAGGGATACTCATTCATTATTTCTTTAATATAATATTTTAATTAATTTATTTATGCTAACATACATATATTTTTTAACATATTCTTGTCTCACTTATTATACTCGCTATTTGTGTATATTAGCATGGAAAACGAAGAGTACACTTGATACCTACTACTAATACATTAATATTTTAACATTAAAAGCTTTACCAATTACTGTTATATTTACTTTTATATCTACTGTTATATCCATTTTAAATGGTTTATAACATAGTTGAATCTATTTTTGTGTATATATCAAACACTTTTACAGTATTGATTTATTATAAATATTCTTTTTTATAAAATATTCCTATAATTAAGAATTTAATAATTTATTTATTTTTTGATACCATTGTTGCATTCTTTATAGCATATACTTAGTCACTTTAACAAATAGGTTGTATTTATGCTGGCATGACTGACTTTGAGTATAGTAGTTTGAATCAATTTAAGCCAGTCTCTAGCGGAGTTTTAAAAATGCATGTACCTCCTTTACTTGTTTTTACTTGACCTCATGTGTTATTACTATTGCAAGTGCTTGAAATAATTGATTCCCCTTAGTAGTTTGATGTAAAAGCACAACATAATGTATGTAAAACTTATACATTCTTGTTTTTAAAGTTTTTAAATATTGTTTTTTAATGGTTTCTCTCAGACCTTTAGGAAATGGTTTGGTTTTTAAAATTTAATTGACTATTAGTGACGAGAACTGG
This sequence comes from Protopterus annectens, assembly GCF_019279795.1. Classification (NCBI taxonomy): domain Eukaryota; kingdom Metazoa; phylum Chordata; order Ceratodontiformes; family Protopteridae; genus Protopterus; species Protopterus annectens. Next base: position 916,977,037 of record NC_056726.1, read on the forward strand.
TTGTAATTAATTAACTAATTAACCAGTCCATAATTACTTACTGCATTTACTATTTAAACGTATTACCAATAATAGTAACTTGTCTTCTGAGGAAGTTGCAGTAACTTAAGGCGACGAAAAGTGTATGTTTATCTTGCACACTTCAAGACTGTTTGTTAGGATTATCGTGAATAAAGTGGTTTGTCTATAGGAGCGCTTTCTCCTGTTCGGCTCATTTTTCTTTAGTTTCGATTTTGTTGCTTGTCGATTATTCCTTACACATGTCCGACTGTTGTGGACAATGCCTCCCCACAGTCGACAGTTGTGTTTCCACCTTTTCAATTGGCCACAGTGTGACATTTGCGGTGAACACAGCATATTTTACAGGTCGACACATACCCATGGTCAGTTCGGCAGATAGAACTTACAATTCTTGCCTATATCTAAGCTTATTCTTGTAGCATTTCGGTGTCTTATTCTGTTTCTTATGACATTTATGTAATATACGTTCAGTGAAAAATGTTTAATGCAACTATTACATGACGTCTATGGAATAATTATGTCCTATATTCTCTGGACATTTGCCATTTTTACATGCTTGTGTCAGGACACATCTGCCCACAGAGGGACTGTTGCTCGCAAAGTGGGACAAGTGGTTATCTTAGTCGACAGTATGGATCAAACTGTTCCTTTCGGCCTACATGTGTCCTTATTGTTATAGCTGTTTATATGCTCCTTCTGTTTCGTTTACATGCGTATGCTATTTCCTATCACATTTAGTATGTGAAATACGGACATACCTTTTGTATGTGACTATTACATGCCTTGTGGGATATGATTTGGACATACGTTCACTACATATATCTACATTTCTCCTCGTGTATTTTGTTATGGACACATCTGCACAGCTATGTTCCCTCCCTCACATTATGGGTCAGCTGGTGACCCTCTCCATTGGGATGGATGTACCTACTGGCGGCGCGCTAACATATGATACGTTTCACTTCCACATGGCATAGCTATCAACACTATGTTGGACTACGGGCACATGGTTTTCATGTAATTTGTGTTTGATTCTTCATTTTCTGTTCGCAGGGACTATCTTGCATGCTTTGCATACGTTTCAGTATCCACGGACACTGATAGGTGCGATTACTATTGCAGGCGGAATATAATATTCAGAAGTTTAGGTTGCTCATTGACAGCCGACATTGACACACCTCCATGCACAACTTCGTTACGCCCTATGCACTCGCGCACATTTCCTATGCACGTGGCTGTGACGGCTGTGCGCCTTCATTAATATGCATATGGTGCGACTACTCCATATATATGCCACACGGCCGGTGCAAGCCTTACGCCGGCCTTGCGTCAAGCTTCATGAATCCCGGGGAAGATGTTAATCTAAACTCAAACTTTGTTGAGAATCAATCGTTTATGTGGCAACAAATTTTAAAAAAACAAGGTTTTTTTATTTACAATTACACAGAAATGGAGATTTGTGATGCACATTTTGATTTATTTAGTAAAGGTATCAACTTTGTACCTAGTTTTAGGTTGGACATTGCTCAGGTATTGGTTAATTTAAAACTTTTTATGAGACAGCTAAATCTGAGAATTTAGTTTTCTATTTCCAACAAGTACAACAGTGGAGATGACAACGGTGAACCTACTCAAGCTCTTAAGAGAAAGAGCACCTTCATTCCACCCCCCAATTTGGAGGTTACTCTCTTAGAAAGATTAGTTGAATCTGAATTTAGAAGGATATTATTACAAAAACACACTTGGGTAGACAATCTTTCAGTAGAAGAGAGACTTTTGTTGAGAAGTCTCAGTTCCTCTAACCAATACAGGTTCATGAAACCTGATAAAGGTGGGGGAATGGTCATAATGACTAAGACTGATTACACTTGTAGGATGACTGATATTTTAAATGACGAACTTACTTACATTAGGGTTTCTAGGAATGAAGTGAACAGAGCATACATAAAAATTGATTTGTTTTTGCAAGATGCTTTGTACCAAGGGGCCATTGATGAAGTGGATTTTAATTTCCTTACAGTAAAATTTCCCATTTTGCCTACTTTCTTTAGGATTCCCAAGGTCCACAAGAGAACCAACAACTTGCTTTTTAGACCGATAGTATCTGCAAAGGGTTCTAAGACAGAACCACTTGTGGCATTTGTGGACACTTGGTCCAAGACAGCAGTAAGTGAAGCAACACATATATTGAGAGACTCGTGGCATTGCTTAGAGAGACTGAGGGAAGTTAAAGTTAACAATAGTAGCTGTATTTAGAGCACAACCAAAAGCTGTTTACTGAATTTCCTGTTTGCACTTAATTTTAAAATCTTTTTTCTCAAAACTTGCATATTTTCTGTCTTTGACCTAGCACTCTTGTGTGGGGTTATAACTTGATATTACTTGTGAACCTCTGCTATCTCTGAAAAAACAAAAACAAAAATCTTGCTTTTTCCCCACTTTTCTGAGATTTAAAAAAGTTCAGTTACAGGCTTGCTGTTCCTGAACTGTTTGTAAGTTTCTGTGAGGCCATTTTTGCTTGGGCTAAAGGAAAGTCTCTCTGTTGATCAGTGGCAGTGAAAAACATTGAGCAGCTCCCCTGCCCCCCGTGGGAGTGGTTACTGACCTGAAACTGTAGTTTTATTGACCAGTAGGGGTCATTTCCAAAACTCCTTCATCTTCCTCTCTTAAAACCTAGTTGCCTCGTGGGTTTGGCATCTTTTCAGGCTTGTTGGCTGTTGGTGAAGCACACACCAAGAGGAGAAAACGCTGAGAGAAGAAGGGAGCCACTTTTGATATTTTAAGTATTTTTTCTCTGTTTATTTGCTAAGTTTTTCTGCATAGTTGCCTAGTTTGCGCATTTTCTGGCTTGTTAAACTTGATTTCTGCATTAGTAGCTGTATTTAGAGCACAACCAAAAGCTGTTTACTGAATTTCCTGTTTGCACTTAATTTTAAAATCGTTTTTTTCTCAAAACTTGCATATTTTCTGTCTTTGACCTAGCACTCTTGTGTGGGGTCATTTACTGCACTGTTATAACTTGATATTACTTGTGAACCTCTGCTATCTCTGAAAAAACAAAAAAAATCTTGCTTTTTTCCCACTTTTCTGAGATTTAAAAAAGTTCAGTTACAGGCTTGCTGTTCCTGAACTGTTTGTAAGTTTCTGTGAGGCCATTTTTGCTTGGGCTAAAGGAAAGTCTCTCTGTTGATCAGTGGCAGTGAAAAACATTGAGCAGCTCCCCTGCCCCCGTGGGAGTGGTTACTGACTTGAAACTGTAGTTTTATTGACCAGTAGGGTCATTTCCAAAACTCCTTCATCTTCCTCTCTTAAAACCTAGTTGCCTCGTGGGTTTGGCATCTTTTGAGGCTTGTTGGCTGTTGGTGAAGCACCCACCAAGAGGAGAAAACGCTGAGAGAGGAAGGGAGCCACTTTTGAGATTTTAAGTATTTTTTCTCTGTTTATTTGCTAAGTTTTTCTGCATAGTTGCCTAGTTTGTGCATTTTCTGGCTTGTTAAACTTGATTTCTGCATTAGTAGCTGTATTTAGAGCACAACCAAAAGCTGTTTACTGAATTTCCTGTTTGCACTTAATTTTAAAATCGTTTTTCTCAAAACTTGCATATTTTCTGTCTTTGACCTAGCACTCTTGTGTGGGGTCATTTACTGAACTGTTATAACTTGATATTACTTGTGAACCTCTGCTATCCCTGAAAAAACAAAAAAAAAAATCTTGCTTTTTTCTCACTTTTCTGAGATTTAAAAAAGTTCAGTTACAGGCTTGCTGTTCCTGAACTGTTTGTAAGTTTCTGTGAGGCCATTTTTGCTTGGGCTAAAGGAAAGTCTCTCTGTTGATCAGTGGCAGTGAAAAACATTGAGCAGCTCCCCTGCCCCCCCCGTGGGAGTGGTTACTGACTTGAAACTGTAGTTTTATTGGCCGTATTGGGTCAATTCCTGGCTCTTTCCAGCCCCTGCTGTCAAGCACGCTTTAGCATGCTTTAGCGCGGAGTTGCCACTAGAGCAGCATCGGGCAGCACCGGTTTAACAAGGTTAAACTTTTTCTGGCTCCATAAAGTCTGTTCTTCATTTTTTCCCTTAGAACTGCTCTACTAGTAATCTAAACGGTATATCCCTTAACTAAAAAGCGCAGCATTTTTTCCTAAAAAGCTTTTTTTTTTTCTTTCTCCAAAAAAAAAAAAAAAGCTCAGCACTTGTCTTAAAAGCATCTTCTTTTCAGGCTTAGCACTTCTGTATTATACAAAGTCCCTCAATAGCGAAACCCCCCCCCAGGAGTACCCACTTCCTTACTAAGTCCTCTCTCATTCAGTTACACCCCAAACTTCTTAATTTCTCTAGCATGTCGAAGGGCCAGATGCTGGCGTCCTCTCCTGTCCAGTTGGTGAATCTGGGAATATTGAGGCAATGTTACAATTGCCTCATGTACACAGACAACCCTCTCCTCCTCCCACATAACACAAATACTTGCGAGAGATGCAGCTATTTAGCCAAACTGGAGGCTGAGCTCTCTCAACTCAGGACTGGCAAGACCAGACAGGAGGAGAAGGCAACTACACACACCACAAAACCAGTCTCACATAAAGCTATCACAACAATGAATCAAACACATAAACACACAAAGACATACTCGGAGGCTCTGAGCAAAAATTTACCTAAACAGCAGAGGCCTCCAAAGCAGACACCCAAGCAACCGCCACCTCATGACACACCACAGGCAACACATAAAACACAAAATCAGTGTGCAAAGCAGTCACAGCCCTTAAGGCCAAATACAACACCAAACATACTTGTCATAGGTGACTCCATAGTCAGACACACTGACGTCCCACTCACCAGGCTGAGCAAGGAGAGGGTCACAGTAAGCTGCCTATCGGGCACTAGAATCCGCCACATAACACAAGCACTCGGGTCACTCCACAGCAAGTACAAATATGACACAGTCATTGTCCATGCTGGTGTGAACGACCTGAGATGTACCTCCCTGGACTACATGAAAAGAGACATAGAGGAGCTCTCTGATTATGTAACCCAGGCAGGTATGACCCTGACCCTGAGCAGCATCCTTCCTTCACCAAGAATGATGCCACAACATAGAGACAAGATGATCAGCTTTAACAATTGGCTTAATTTCTGGTGTCATTCAAAGGGGATCCAGTGTCTGTCTGCCTGGGATGACATGCTTGACAAGCCACGCTGCTTCGCAAGGGACGGCTTGCACCTGTCACCCATGGGATTCCGGATATTGGCTAAGGCTCTTGCCACCCCCATAGTGCCTTTTTTAGGCAAGGCTCAAATTCTAAACCTACCACCCTAGAAAACAAAAATGGGAAGAAACTAAGGGTAATGCTGCACAATGCCAGAAGTCTAAATCTCAAAATGCATGCACTCGAGGCCCTTCTCAGTATGGAGAACACCGATGTCTGTGCTGTGACTGAAACCTGGTTCAAGGCTCCTGAGAGCACCCCAGCACTATCAGGTTTTACCTCATATCATGCGTTCCGGCCCCAAAACCCGGACCACACCACAAAAGGAGGGGGTGTATCCATATTCATCAAGGATACCCACACCTCCAGGTTGGTGGCAATGCACGAAGCATCGGAAACCATCCAGGTGCAATTAACCATAGACAAAACTGCTCTACAATTTGTAGCATGCTACAGGCCACCCTCTCAAACTCAGGAACCCCACACAGCCTTCCTGAAGACACTGGATGGTATAAATGTATCTCCAAACACCATTATATTGGGTGAATTCAACTACCCGAATATAGACTGGGAACATTACTCAAGCCCAAACTTTCTAGCCCAAAGGTTCCTGGAGTTCATAAATTCAAATGCCATGGAACAACTAGTCACCACTCCCACAAGAGGAGAAAATATACTAGATCTCATCATCACAAACATGGGGACAAAATGCTCCACACCGGAAGTATATCCCTCATTGGTGAGATCAGATCATAAACTAATCTCACTGGATATCCACATCCCGCCCCCCCCCCAAAAAAAAAAAACCACAGTGGAGAACTTCTCTAAAGCAAACTTCACACTACTCAAAACTGGGGTGGTATCCTTCAAGGCCCCGAGCCAGTGGAAACCACAACCCAAGCTGCGGAAGCCCTTACAAATGCCTTCTACGAACACCTCCAGGACTGCATGGATCAGGCAATCCCTAATAAAACCAAGACTCTTTCCACCAAGGGCAAATGTCCAGTCTGGTGGACCCCAGCCATAAACAAACTTTACAATAAGAGAAGAAAGCTGTTACATGATAGAGCAAAATCCATAAAAGAGAAGACACCTTTGATCATTATTAGTAAAAAAATACGAGCACTCATAAAATCATCCAAGGCCAACTTTGAGAGAAAAATTGCCATAGATTCAAAAGACAATCATAAGGCCTTCTTTAGCTAAGTTAGAAACCTGGGTGGAAACTCCCAGATATGCTCAGAATTAGTCCAAAATGATACAAAAATCACTGAACCAACAGACATTGCCAACATACTGGCAGACAGGTTCAGTGCAAACTTCACCCCCCCCCCCCAAAAGGAGAGATAACTATCCCAGCGGAGTGCAGCCTCCCAGACATCTCCAATGCGCAGGTGAAAGCTGCTCTCTCTAAAGCTAAAAACACAGCATCAATGGGACCGGATGGTGTCCCTGGCTGTGTGCTACACAAACTCAATGAGGAACTAAACCCACACATAAGGCAGCTGTTTAATCTTAGCCTTACCACAGGATACGTGCCCAAGGAGTGGCGTACGGCAACTGTGGTCCCACTCCACAAAGGCGGTGCCTCTATGGACCCTGGTAATTACCGCCCCATAAGCTTAACAAGCCTGGTCTGCAAAGCTATGGAGAGGATCATAATGGAACTCATAAACAAAGACATAGGGGACTTGCAGACATTGGACCCGACCCAGTTTGGCTTTGTCAAGGGCAGATCATGCCTTTTCAACTTGGTCGACTTCTTCGAAACAGTCACCAAGGCCATTGATGAGGGAAAGGCAGTCCATACAGCCTACCTTGACCTTGCAAAAGCTTTCGACACAATACCCCACTCGGGTATTATAGAGAAACTTATCAGCTTAAATGTAAACCCATATGTCACAAGATGGGTTGAAAACTGGCTAAAAGACAGAACCCACAGGATTAGAGTAGCTGGCGCCATGTCAGACTCCAAGCCGGTCACAAGTGGTGTCCCACAGGGCTCAGTCCTTGGCCCCCTGTTGTTCGGCATCTACTTCTCAGAAGTACAGGCTAACATAGGAGGACTATGGCTGACAAAGTTTGCAGATGACTGCAAACTGGGAGCCATAGTGGAAAGTACATCGGACACAGATATCCTTCAGAGGGGTCTCATGGAAACTGATAGCTGGTGCCAGAGCCATGGCCTGAAGTTAAATGCCAAAAAATGTATAGTCATACCCTTCGGGAAAAACAAGGTAACCCCAAGCTACCATATAGGTGGCAATCCACTAAGCACAGAAGAGGTTATCAGGGACCTGGGGACCCAGGTTGACAGTGGCCTTTCTTTTGACACTCACATTGCTAAAGTGGTTAGAAAAACCTTCTACATTGCCCACCTGATCATGAAGGGATTCACATCCAGATCAAGTGAGGTCATTGTTCCCCTGTACTCTTCACTTATCAGACCAATGATCGAGTACAATGCCCCATTCGGGATGTATCTCACCCGACACCTGCAGCAATTGGAGAGACCCCAAAAGTTCCTCACCAAAAGGATAAAGGGACTCCAAAATCTGTCATATGCTACCAGACTGAAGAAACTCCAGCTCTATTCAGTCGCATACCATCTGCTCAGAGGTGACCTGTGCCTGACATACAAGGCCATGTCCAACCCGGAATTAATGGACATGCTCCACCTCAAAAAATCCAAATCTACCAGATCCACTAGAGCAAGCGACTTAAACCTTAGCACGGATATAAATAGGACATGCTGGAGGGATAGATTTGTCACCCAGAGACTCCCTATGTTGTGGAATAAAATCCCGGTCCATGTGAGACAGAGCGCCTCGCTGGCTCTGTTCAAGAGAAATCTTGACCGGTGGATGGGAGATCATAGGTTTACCCCGGGAATCATCTCTGTGTCACTGCTGGACAGAGGCACAACAAACTAATGGGCACAGTATTTTTTAACATAAGGGGTGGCGTAAGCCACAAAAACTCTGGGCTAGGCTTATAAATGCCTTAGGGCAGATAGCCTAGTATAAACCTATGAATCTATGAACCTATGAACAATAGTGGTTATGTTTTTTTTTAACTATTGATGTAGTTAATTTATTTTCAGTCATCCCACATCAGCAAGGATTAGACATGTTTTATGAGAGTCTTTCAACTAGTGTCACTATTGATAAAAATAAAATTAATTTACTAGTTGACCTTATGGAATTAGTTTTGAAAAACAATTTTATTTCTTTTGAGGGAGAAATCTTTCAACAGTTAACTGGTGTGGCTATGGGGGCAAAATGTGCCCCAGCCTTTTCTAATTTGGTTTTGTTAACCAGGGAAAGGCTTTACATTTTTTCCTCTAAGTACTGGGACAATATTATTTTGTACAATAGATTTTTGGATGATTTGTTAATTCTATGGAAGGGTAATGAACAATCAGTGTCAGAATTTATTGAATACTTGAACAACACAACAACTTTTTTTAAGTTTACTTACACCTGGAGCAATGAGGAAATTAACTTCTTAGATTTAACTATTAGTAAAACTACTGAAGGTCTCTCTAGTAACATATACAGGAAGGAGACCTACTCCAACTCTTTGTTGCACTTTAATAGTTGTCACCCTAGACACCAGAGAAAAGGTATAATAAAGGGTCAAATGGTTAGAACTTCTAAGTTAGTTAGTGACGATGAGATTTTTAAAAAGAAATGTATAAAATGATTGGGATGTTTTTGGAACGAGGTTACCCCCTGAAGTTATTACTTAATATTAAAAAATAAGTCATGAAGAAAAGGAAAACACACTTCATTCCTATTTTGAAAAACAAGGCCATAATGGTTGATACAGTAAAAGAAAAAATGGAGCATTTTTTGTATTAAAATACAACGACAGGTCATATGAGCTTGGTGCAAGTTTAAGAAATCTGTGGAGGTCTTGTTTAAGTGACCACAACAAGGAGATTTTGGGTAAGGAACCATCGATTGTACACAGTAGAGGTGAAAACATCAAGTCAATTTTAGAAAAAGAGATTAAACCTAATAAAAAATCATGTATGAAAAAATGTAGGGCATGTAGATGGTGTAGATTTATCGGTGAGGGTTCCTACCTGTGTGTCACTGATTATAAATATACCATAGCATGCCCAGGGCTTTGTAATTGCAATACCAAAAGTCTTGTTTATGTAGCCTCTTGTACAGCATGTGAGGCATTTTACGTTGGCAAGACTGTACGTAGATTAAAGGATAGGATATCTGAGCATTCGAGAACTATTAAAAGAAAGGATGTACACAATGCACTATATTTGCACACTACCACATGTTCATATTTTAAAAAAAATTTGTTTTTTGTGATAGATCGTGTTATAAACACTGAAAGAGGTGGTGACATTATTAATAAAGTAGGTGTCTTAGAGACTGAGTGGCAACTTAGGCCGAATGCCTTGAAACCTCCTGGTTTAAATGAATGTGTCTCTTTGATGCCTATTTTAAAATTTAAAGCTAATCAGATTTAATTTTACGTGAATATTTTATGTATTATTTTACATCTAAGTATATTTTATGAGTATTATTGTTTAACATTCACAATGTTTGATTTGTATTGTTTGTACTTATGCAATGAACGTGAATGTTAGTATTTAACAAAGAGTATGTGAGAATGTGTAGGTAGTTCATTATGTTTATGGTTTGCATTTCCTCTTTAAATGAAGAGAAACCATTTGCATTTCGGTTAGTTACACCGGTGGCAGATTGGTTGTAAAATTTTTTAGTTGCACCTATCAGCATATGTTTGACATTATAAATGTGACTTATTTTACTTGTTAAAATGACTCTGAAGAAGCCAGTGTTTTTCTGGTGAAAGCGCTTAGTCATTTTTTTGGTGTGTCATTAAACTCGTTATCACCGTTCATTTATTGTCTTCGTCCTTAGTAGCTGTCTTTTTTATTATTTTTATAGATATTTAAGATGTTGTCTGTGAATGCATTTCTCTAGAATTTTTGAGAGAGGGGAGAGGATGGTTAAAGGTTGGAAATTGAAAGGATCATTGGAGTTGTCTTCTTTGTGAAGTGGAATTGTATAAAAGGATTTCCAAATTTCTGGGACTGAGGATTCTTTGATAGAGTGGTTGATAAGGATTGAAATGGGATACGCTATAGTATTGGCTGCAAGTTTGAGAAACTGGGGGGGGGGGGGACTTGTTGAAAAAAGGAGAAAAAGGTTTAAGTTTCTAGAAAGGGATTTTATATAAGCAGTGGATACAGGCTCCAGGGGAAGCCTGAGTGAAGGCAGGTGGTGGAGGGGGTGAGGGTTTGTGATTGGTTAGGGTTGGGAGGGGTTAGTTTGCGGATGGAGTCTATGAAGTAATTTTTTTAGTAAGGTGACCTTTTCAAGAGGTGTGTTGTTGGAGAAACTCTCCAAGATTTGCCTTCTCATCATTTTAGAATATAGGAACATGCCATTTGAGGACTCAGAGTATTGCCAGCTCATTTAAGTTCAAGTTCAAGTTTATTTAGGGGCCTGAACCCAGGTACTGCAGCAGTTAAATAAATAACATAGAAAGAAAAGCATGCAAGAATTAAAGTAGGGGAAAATGGCTAAGTAAGCAAATAAAAGCATTGCAAATGATTAAGAATGAGGAAATGAGTTAATTATAAGCAAGACTGAACAGATAGAATTTTAAGCCCATTTTAAAGGTTGTTAGTGCGAGTGAGTCTTAAAGCTACCTAGGGAGAAGATTGCATATGGAAGTGCCCTGGTAGTTAAAGGGACATCTTCCAGAGGTATCAACATTGTTGCATGGAACAACAAAGAGATCCTTAGAGCTAGAACACAGTGTCCAGCTGTGGATGTAAGATTGTAGGAGATGTTTTACATATGGTGGGCTGCGGTTGTGAAGAGCATGAACAAGTTACAAACAAACCACAAATATCACAACCGCCAGACACCAGATATTTATGGATAAGTTAAATGCTTTCATCCAGTGAAAATCACAGACTTCATCAGAATAAAAAATATACTCTGTCACATAGATTTAATTAGTTACATTAGTCATCATGTGACACTAATTAAAATGCTTACAAACTAGCCTAATGAATCTTTAAAATCCTTAAAATCAAATTCAATAAATATAAATACTAAAATTCATGTATGTGCACATTTCAGAATAAAAGAAATTTACAAATTAAATATCTTGTGGTTCAGGAGATGGTGTGTATATCTATTTTATAGTAAATGTGCATTTTAATACACTCACAATGGGAATCTGTTTGTTTACTATAGGTGCACTTCCCACATCCAAATGTAACTGCAAAACCAGGTCACACTATTCTAATTTATTTTTCCTATGATCTGCCTCTGCATAATAGTATCACTTGATTCAGAATAGAAAATTTAAAATTCTTAAAATTAAGACATGTCCTGCTAAGTTTGCTAAGGCCATTATTGCCATTCTGTTTCTTTATTTTATGTTTTCTTTTAACTCTGCACCTCTTCTTAACAGCCTCTCTGTTTTTTCTACATAAAATGCAGAACATGAACAGCACTAGATAAGCCACTTATTTTGAATCACATTCAAAGTGACCATTTATTTCTATGTCCTTATTATTACTAAGAATACATATTTTATTACCCTCTTCAATGAACACACATTGTCTACATTAACTACAGCTAAATGAATCCTTATTTCACCCACATAATACAATGTTTCTTTGCTGCACTATATTTTTAATATTAGCATTTCTCTTGAACGCAAAATTCAGGATCATTCCCATCTTAATAATCAAGTCATTATCATGAGATAATATGTTTTTTGAGTATACCCTTGATATCACAGTGTCTTGGGGAGTATATCAACACCACTGTTTTAGGGAATTCTAACTGTTTTATTACCCTGCTAACTATACTATCCCCAGTAGGCTTACATAAGGAACCCCTATTTTGTATGATTCCTTGATCTATATTTCCAACAGGGCCTTTGGGTGCCATATGTCTATAAATAAGCTATTCAATATTTCCATTTATTTAAAAACATTTTATCTTCAGAAATTATTCTAGAAACCCTAATCATATATCATAGTGATGAAAACTGTTAGAAAATATGTATTATCTGTAAATAAATGACCAAAATCTGTCATTCTTGCAGTCTTTGTAAACCACTCCATCCAAAAAACATATAGTCATAGTTTCCAAGTAAAGCAAAAATTAATTGTTCAAATAATTTTTTATTATACAGGGACATCATCAAACTTCACTGGATATCCTTTATTGCAGTTATGAAGAGCAAGGTAGACCATGAACAGGATCTTATAGATGATCCATTATCCAACTCAGCGTCAGTGCAGATCATGCAAAATTGAAGAAATGTGATAGTAGCATAAAACTTCAGTCAAGGAATGGGCAACAAAGTTCTCTACAAGTTTGAAATATGCAAGGTCAGAGTCAGGTAAGCAAACATAAAGCATGTTATAGTAGACCAGACATGAGGACACCAAGGCATGAGCCACATCTGGAAGATCAATGGGTGGAATAAGGCCAATATCCTAAAAGTGAAAACATGAAGACTTAACAACAGCAGTGATATGGCCCTTAAGAGTTAGTGATCATGCACCTTTGACACAAAAGTAAGTTTATCATCCTAATAAAAGATATAGGGTGATAAAACTGGAAGGGAAGAGTTCCTGATTGTGGCACATACCTTCAAAGGAAATGTCTTTGAGGTCTTGAGTTTAAGTCTATTACCAACTATTCAGCTGTGGATAAATTCCAGATCTTGAGAAAGGGATGTAAGGGCAGACACAAAATCCAGAGGGAATGAGAGGTAAAGCGATGTGTCATTAGCATAACAATGGTACTGTAAACCCCTGGAGTGAATAATATCATTCAGAGGCAATAAGAAGAAGGTGAATAGTAAAGGAGCAAACATGGAGTCCTGTGATACCCCACAGGTGAAAGGAAAAGAGCAACAGGAGTCAACCCCTGAAATTACTGCATTGTTAATAGTTAAACATAAGCCTGGCAGGTAACACAGAGGATTACATCTACTAGTGGAGTTGCTTCTTGTGATCCAGGGTTTGGCTGTCTCCTTGCTTTTGCCTGCTGTGAGACTCTAAGCAAGTAACTGAACCAGACAGTACTCCTGGGCTCGGTCTGAAAAAGATCCATGTGAATCAGTATTCTTCCTTGATTAGTAAAATACAAAAAAAATACTGACAATGATTACTTACTTCAGTTATGTTACCGATGTTTGATATTCAGTACAAAATAAAAGAAAGAGTAGCATGACAGAAATGTGTAATGACAGAAGCTGCAGGAAACAACCAGATTTACAGCCTGGAGAATAAGTAAGAATACAGGTGCTGAGGGAAAGTTTGCAATCTAATGTTGAAGTAGCTGGTCAAGTCAGTGGACCAAGGCTCTATGTTATTTATGGGAAAATATGGAAAATTGCATAGGAGGAATAACAAACATTTTTATGCAATTAATACATCTAATTGAAAGGGAGAAGTGGAACCAGAATTATCACCACCAGCACTGTCAAAAGAAAATGGAGATTGTGAGAACTGCAATAGCCAAAAGAGGCAGACAGAGGATCTTATAGTCATGTTTCTGGAAGACGTCATAGATCAGCAAGATCTAGCCCAGAAGTAAGACTGGGAGTCCAGAAAAAAAAACAGTTCCACTAAATACTCTTGTTATGGAAGACCATTGTAAGAACTACACTGGAGTATGCTTTGAAAGGAGAGGTCAAATCTGCAATAAAAAGAGAGTAGGATTGCTATACTGCTGGAACTAAATTAATCCTCAGGTCTTGTTGAATACTCTCATGTGGAGGACCCTGTTTTTACAAAAATCTTAGCAAGACAATACCGATGTATAGGCTATATGTCATGCAGAAAGATAGGTCAAAAAATAAAAAAAAGCACGAAGACTGAGTTCACAGTTCCTAGGGGAAAAGGGCCTACTCATTGTGTACACATTGATGCCAGGAATGGAAAAAAGGAAGTGCAGAACTCCTCAGACCATGGAAAGATTCCTACTACAGGAGGAGGAAGCTTCATCTGTGGGAGAAGGAAAAAGTAGTCTATAAAAAAAAAAAAAAAAACCCTGACATGCCAAGAACGAAGCATAGAGATGACATTGTAGACTGTTGAGGATAAAGAAGATATTATGCATTGTTTTTATAAAGCAAAAAGCCCCACATTTCCTGAAAAAGGGTATTTGCAAGAGTAAGAGAAATTGGAGAAAAGAAAATATTTGACTAAACTGTCAAAAACTACAGACACAAATCTATGTTTCTTAATAGAACATATCAATAAAAAACATTATATAGACAAAGAAACACTGGTTCAGCTGGAAAAAGCAGAGACAGGAAGGGAGAAAAAGTAAGGAACAAAAAACAGAGGTTTTTGAAAGGTATAAAGAGATACATGCATGTGGGAAAGAAAAATAGATCTGATATGATGCTATATATATATATATATATATATATATATATATATCCAAAGGAGAAAGTCACATTAATCTGTACAAAAAATGCAGCTCCAAAGATAGCTGAAAGGATATACAAGCAAAGGCATCTGGATAAGAATTTTTTAAATACAAAAAATAGGATCACAAAGGGGGATGTAGAACAGAGGATTAATTGGGAAGATGCTCAATAAATACAAACTGAAGTGATCTGTTGATGAAGGGGTTAGTGTGGAGAATCCATCACAGGTATTGTCACAGTATGATAGAACAACAGACACCCACATTAAGGAGCAGCAGGTGGAGCAGGTGGCATAGGAAGAGGATTTGCCACATGGTGATGCTCTAGGGCCTCCTGTAGGAGTCTCATATAAACATCCAGTTGAAGTTGCACAGTGAGGGAAGGAAAGGGAAGCATTGACACCTCTGACACATAATGTTGTGGCTCAATGGACCAATAGGTCCCCATATGAAGGAGTAGCAGATAAATCAGAAATAATCTGAAATGGATGTGCACAGGACAATGTTCTGCAACTTTCTGTAGAATACTAGCAGGAAATAGACAGCAAAGAGATGCTCTCAGTCCAGAAGAAAACAATCAAAGAGAAGACCTGCTTGATTTAATATAGATAAATATGCATATTAAGACAGATGAAAGAAATAGATTATAGAAAGTAAATAAGACCCAAATAGTATATGATTTGTAAAACAGATATAACCAAGATATATTACTATGCAGCTAAACTAATGACATATTTTTTTTTACCAGAAAAAAAAAACTTACAGTAACAAAACAAAGGAAGGGAACAAGAAGAATACCATCATGGAAGCATCAAACAGAGAAAACAATAAAACAATAAAGACAAGAAATATCACTATTAAAATAATTTAGAAAATGGAACAGACCATCAAGACTACTTAGAAAGATAAATGTGGTAAAATCAATACACAATATCAATGCAGAACAAACTTTAGCATATACTATTGCCAATAATAAATTAAACATATCAGCACAAGCAGAAAAAACTTAGAAGGTATGGAGATACATATGAAGGAAAAACACAAAATAAAAAAGATTTTGTAGAGAATTGGGAAAAATGCAAAAGGAAAAAGAAATGTTACCCCCCACCCCCAAATAAATAAATAGATACATAAATACATAAATAACTAAATAGGTACATGTTGGAAAAATATTTATAAAGACCCTATCGAACATAAGGATGTTGACTGGATAGAAGAATTGAAAGAAACAGAAAGAAACTCAATGCAGGAGATATGAAATGGGGTGAATTAACAGCCAGAAAATTTGAGACATAATTTAGAAAAGCTGGAAAACCTTGGGTTCAAAGGTTGCACTTAACTTCTGGTTAAAAGTGTTAACATATCTGTGGAACATATTGTTGACCTGGGACAAAAATGTGATTTGATTGACTTGATACATCAAGGAGAGGGCTTACTCATCAACACTGTGAATAGCATCAAAACTGCATTAAACCATTTGAGTAATGAAATCCACACAGCACCAAATAAAAATGTCTGACTAATATAGTATCAAATTAGAATTACTGTAACAAATAAGCCTCATTGTTTACTTTGTGCCATTTCTTGAGTAGCATTCTGAACTGAAAGAAAAAAAATCTAACTATATATATATATATATATATATATATATATATATATATATATATATATATATGTATATATATATATATATATATATATATATATATATATATATATATATATATATATATATATAGGTCCATGTCAGATCCACGAAAACTCACATTACTGACAACCGGATTACCGAGATGAGATCGCAGACACCACACATCCCCGACAATGGTGAGTAGTGCGGAATGAGATGTATTCCCATTTCCACAGTGTTGTGCAATTTCGGAGTTGGTATATTTAAGTAGGGGGTGTGCCCCCACATGGGGGGGCTTACTATACAGGTTTCTGTTTTTTTCTTAACTGTATTATGGAAACGGGAATAGATTCCGTTCCGTAATACATATATTTACCTTTGTCAGGGATGTGTTGTGTCGGTGATCTCGTATTTGGTGATCTGGTCATCAATAATGTGATTTTTCTTGGATTTGACATATATATATATATATATATATATATATATATATATATATATATATATATATATATATATATATATATATATATATATATATATATATATATATATATATATATATATATATATATATATATATATATATATATATATATATATATATTTATACATAGAGAGAGAGAGAGAGAGATGCCTACCCAGTTATATATATATATATATATATATATATATATATATATATATAAACTATGTCAAAAAGAAACAAGCTCTCAAAACAAGTACAGCTCCACAGATCCCAACAGACCACGCCAGCCGATGATGTATAGGTATTCTTAACGCAGAAATTATTTATTAAACAATATAAAAACAATGTTTTCGCCACTCAGAGTACAATGGCTTCTTCAGAGACCAAGTAAAAGTTTTTTTAAAATTGGCGCCACTTATACAACCTGAATATACGTGATTAATGTTTAATGCACGTCACTTCCTTCCTTTTTAATTTAAAAAATTCTTAAAAAATTTTTTACTTTGCATACTAGTAAAATCATATATGTTACTAATAAAAACTGAACCTCACGTAGTGGTATTATCTAATTCCTTTTAAAGTTCAAAATAAATTAAATAAAAGTGAATGTTTATAAGAACGAAGTATCCGCTAAATACATAAGTGGTTATTTCTACAATAGTGTGATATAATATAATCCTCATGAAACTAATTATACTTCTGTATTAACATGACTGAACTTACTTTTAAATATTCAATTTAGTCTTTTCTTATATACCAGTTGACATTCTTAATGTTTTATTAGGTAATACAGAAGTGTGTTTTTCTAAATTGACAATGTTATGGTCATTTTATTTTATTTATTTTATTTATACCACTTGTGTTGTGTCTTAAAAATGACAAGTTGCTGTATGCAATTGTAGAATTTTAAATCAATTATATAATTGTATTAAAAATTTAAAATTAAATGTTAAATGGTAGGTGTATAGGTAACCAAAATTATAAACATAGTTCTATGATGTCAATGCGTATGTATTTTTTACCTATTGCTACTGTAATGGGTATGCTTATTGAATATATCATACGTAAATGTTAAATGGTAGATGTGTAGGTACCATAAATATAAACATAGTTCTACGATGTCAATGCGTATGTATCTACCACCCATTGCTACTGTAATGGGTATTCCTACCGAATATGTCATACGTAAAGTGTAAAAAATACAGATATATGTATGAAAAATATGTAGAAAAGTATGAAAAATATATGAAAAAATATGTATGTACTTGAGTGGCGAAAACGCTGTTTTTATATTGTTTAATAAATAATTTCTGCGTTAAGAATACCTATACATCATCGGCTGGCGTGGTCTGTTGGGATATGTGGAGCTATATATATATATATATATATATATATATATATATATATATATATATATATATATATATATATATGAAGTTATATCATGCTTAAAAAAGCAGTACTCGAGGGTAGCCTAAATATCATTTTTTAAATCTATAAATAAAAAACAGAAGCTTACAAGCAGAAAAACTTAGAGGTTATGGAGATACGTATGAAGGAAAAACACAAAATAAAAAAGATTTTGTAGAGAATTGGGAAAAATGCAAAAGGAAAAAGAAATGTTACCCCCCCAAATAAATAAATAGATACATAAATACATAAATAACTAAATAGGTACATGTTGGAAAAATATTTATAAAGACCCTATCGAACATAAGGATGTTGAAAGGATAGAAGAATTGAAAGAAACAGAAAGAAACTCAATGCAGGAGATATGAAATGGGGTGAATTAACAGCCAGAAAATTTGAGACATAATTTAGAAAAGCTGGAAAACCTTGGGTTCAAAGGTTGTACTTAACTTCTGGTTAAAAGTGTTAGCATATCTGTGGAACGTATTGTTGACCTGGGACAAAAATGTGATTTGATTGACTTGATACATCAAGAAGAGGGCTTAATCATCAACACTGTGAATAACATCAAAACTGCATTAAACCATTTGAGTAATGAAATCCACACAGCACCAAATAAAAATGTCTGACTAATATAGTATCAAATTAGAATTACTGTAACAAATAAGCCTCATTGTTTACTTTGTGCCATTTCTTGAGTAGCATTCTGAACTGAAAGGAAAAAATGTAACTCTATATAGATATATATATATATATATATATATATATATATATATGTATATATATAGATCTGGTCATCGATAATGTGATTTTTCTTGGATATGACATATATATATATATATATATATATATATATATATATATATATATATATATATATATATATATATATATATATATATATATATATATATATATATATATATATATATATATATATATATATATATATATATATATATATATATATATATATATATATATATATATATATATATATATATATATATATATATATATATATATATGTATATATATATATATATATATATACATAGAGAGAGCGAGAGAGAGATACCTACCCAGCTATATATATATATATATATATATATATATATATATATATATATGAAGTTATATCATGCTTAAAAAAGCAGTACTCGAGGGTAGCCTAAATATCATTTTTAAATCTATAAATAAAAAAAAAAAAACAGAAGCTTAATCTGGATGATGTCTGTCTTGATTTTCATTTGGGAGGTTGTTGAGTGGGGTGTTTGTACCTAGTAGCTGGCACAGTCTGTTTATAAATTGTACAAAAAAATGGTTCTAAAATCATCTATCAAAATGTTGAAATAATTACAACATTGTAGTAATTTAAAGCTTTAGTGTCCATTTTTTGAAATTAAAACAAATACAAGTAGAGTCAAACACTGAAGACTTTTAAAATGACAGTAAAAATTAAATGAAAACATTAAAACAGACTGGGTATAATGGGCCTGCTTATTATACATTAAATACATGAATAAAAATAAAAAAAATACAGAAAATAATCTTTCCTTGATAGAAATGTTGTATGAAAAAAAGGCATCCAAACTAATTTCACTATCCTTAATCGACTTTTATCTCTATATGTGTGCAATCTATGGCCCCAAAACATTAGGGAAGTGTGCTATTGAATAAAATTTGTGCATGGTTAGTGGTGTCTCCTCTGGTGTGCACAAGAATGAGATATGATCCTTTATATGTTGTAACACTGCATTTAGAAACTGATGTAATATTCAAAAAACTGAAGCCTGTGACACCCCAAATATACCCCCTGTAGGTCTCTGGAAAGTAACCATAACTTATATATGCAGAGCTACATATCCCTTTGTTTCCACTGGAACAGGTTCTCCAGGATTTCCCTGGGGTCTAAACTGAGGGCAGTAGAGGTTTCATATTTTTACCTGTCCACCTAGTATCACCCTAAACCTTCTATGTCATGCACTCATGGAAAGTCCAATGGGATCTAAACACCATTCTTCTTCATGGCTGAAGTCTGGCAGCAGTAGCACCTTCAAATCATAGAGAAGCCTGTACTCTGACAGCTCAGATTATGGAATTAAAATATAAAAATAAGAGATGGAACATGCATGTGAAGTAAGAGAGCCTAATTAAGCAAGGAAATAAATAAATATAACCATGTTCTATTATATAAGCCATACTCTACTATTAGGCACAGGTGGAAGGAGGTATGCTAACAGAAAAGGATAATATTTCATAAACCTTCATGGTGTTTGTAATGCTCAAGGGATCATCTGCAATGTCTGTGCAGGTAACCCAGGCAGTTTTCATGACTCACACATATGGCACAATTAAGAGCTGCACACAAGGTTTGCTAGGTGTGACTTTTTACAAGGGCATCTAATGGGGGATGCAGGTTATCTACTAGAACCTTGAATCATGACACCCATTAGAAACACATGGAACCATACTGAGTAAGGATGCAACGATACTAATGATCAAACTAGGAATATCATAAAACGTGTTCAGTCTGGTGTCTAGACACATCAGGAGGTGCCCTGCATTATAACCTAACAACCTCTACCCAATTACTCATAGGCCGGGATTCACTAATCCTCTGTGTAAGACTAAGTCTTACACGGAAACTGCAGTCTAAGAGTATGATGTCAGCGCATCATGCATATTCATGAGGTGTGCTGACTCAACTCTAAGGCTAACACAGAGCGTGCACGAGTGCAGGGGGCATGTCAGACTGCCGAGCAGTCCAAATATCCACGCCCCTGCAAGTGCCTAAACTGCAAATGTCAACTGAAATGAGCGAGTCTGCTCAAATGTCCATATACCCAACACTACACTCCCCCACATTCTAAATCCCTGTACAAGTTTAAAATGTAAAGCTTTCCTTGTTTTTTTTATTATTCCCGATATAGCTGCCCGTATTTGAGCATGTATGTGCGGGTTTGCCCATTGCTTAGCTACAGTTAGCACTGTAGACATCAAAGAGGATAATAAACTATTTATATGCAAATTAAGCCAAATAGCAATAGCATAGTGGTAGAGCCCTTGCGCAAAGACTAGGCATTCCCGGTTCGAATCCCCCCACTCCCTTACCTATTTTCTGTAGGAAATGTGTGCATAAAAAATTTCTGATATTTATCTTTTAAATTTCAGTAAAATGCATTGAAATGGCCTATGTGGTAGTGAACGATATTTTATATAAATAAATATATATATATATATATATATATATATATATATATATATATATATATATATATATATATATATATATATATATATATATATCTAAGAAGGTGGAATGGTCATGCATACTGATAAATGCATAAGCAATGTATGTTAAGCAATGTGAAGCACTACTAAGCAAAGTTTACTAGTATTAAACACAGTTAAGTACAATTTCTCATAGTTTAGCACTGCTTTAACTAGCACAATAGTTTTGCACGGAGCTGTGCATCGCGCCAACTAGCACAAACAAAACATGTTCACGCAGAGCTGCGCACCACGCTAACTAGAGCAATGTTGGGCAACGTCGGGCAACATCAGGCAGCATAGAGCAACACTGAGCAATGTTGGGCAAAGTTGAGCAAAGTCGGCTAAACACAGCCACACCTCCTAGCCGGTTTGGCCAGTAGTAAAATAAAAAGCAATGACAGGCCTTGAACCCGGGATACTGTGCACCATAATCACAGTACTAAATCACTAAGCCATGACAGCTTAAATATGGATGCATTTCCAACACACTCATATATATCAATGGAAGTTTACCCATTGCTAAGCAGGTTTGCTTTTAGCTGAGATTTTTCAAAACCAGCCAATCACAAATAAGCGCAAGAAATGAGGCATATTTAAGCTCTATAGGCAGGAATAATTGCCATAACTGGTTGTAGCTCCCATCTGCAGACAGTATGGCCAGTGTTGGAGAGGGCTCTCATTTTCAAGTGCAACGGTGGGGCATTGAGGAGTCAAAAGTAATGGTTTGGATCCTCGTCCATCATTATGATGCAAGACTCCTGCAGGGCCAGTTTCAGGGCACTGAGTGCAAAGCAGAATCCTGGAACCATCTAGCACATGATCTCACCAGTGCCACAGGTGTCCCTTGGACTGGTGAGCAGGTCAGACACCACTACTCAGACCTGAAGAGACGCAAGGAGGACTGACTAAACCAGTGGATACAGGAGGCCCATGAAATGGAAAATGCCCCACTACTGAGTATGTAGCTATGGAATGAAGTATGTAAGAATTGCTATTGTAGTCTATGTTATGGATAGGTATGTCTCAATATCCCTTCATTTACTTCAAAGCTGCAGGTGTCCATGCTGTGAATCAGCAAGCCTATGCAGATAGGCTGCTAAGGCTGTGCCACCAGACAGATTAGTAATTATTCTGCATGTGTTGTCATATAAAAGAAGTGAGAGAGCCTGAAAAAGAGTGTTGTAACTCATTAATAAAGGTATAATAAGTGTTGAATAGCTTCTCTGCATGTACTGTTAAATAAAATAAGTGAGACAGCATGAAAAAGTGTTGTAACCCATTAATAAAGGCATAATATGTCTTGAATAAAAGACCTCTGCATACACTGATATATCAAATAAATGAGAGAGCCACTAGAAAAGTGTGTAATGTAATTAATAAAGGTATAATTCCTGGAGTCTGTGTCACTTTCTTCGATATGTTGTTGTACCCTTGCATTATAGAAAGAGTATTGTTGTATTAAGTGCAGTCAACCCACACATGGGTAGGCCCATATAAAGTGGATGAAGGGAGTGCCAGTAGCTGTTAAGTATATATACAGTTCTCAACTGTCAGTTCATGGCCGGCATGTACAGGTTAATCTGGCACATGAGTAGCTTGTTATTGTGTTCTCCAGAAATGTCAGTGTGCTGCTAGAAATGTAGGGCGCTGTCAACATATACCTGATAATGTCACCTGAACACATTCAGATATGTAGATATATAAATATAAATGAAATATATAAATATGTAGCAGTAACATCTGCATCCAGGACAGTTTGTATGTCAGATACAGGTAAGGTATATCAAGAACTAGCAAAACCCATTTCACAATTTAACGGACATTGCCTAGTGTAATAATAAATGTAGGGGATATATAACTGCAGTCAATAGGAATGCAGTGTATATATAAGTTGTTACTGGAGGTATATTTTTACACCCTACTGTATGTGCATAAACAATGCAATTCCACACCTCAATGGGTATGTCTAATCTCATAACATTTCTTGGGACACATGTCCTACTGGTTTATAAATATCTGCATTTACTTTGATGCATGTGCCCTGTTCACATACCACAATCTTGGTGGCCTGTTCCACCAATCAATCCTGCATGCTGTTGGAATGTCCACTGTTGTTCTATATATGCATATGTTATGCTTGCTGTTCAACTGTTGGAACTCTGGTGTGTTGGGTTAATGGGAATACTACTGTATGCTGTTACAACTAAATTGAAATGCTGTTGGCTATTACTAACCCATATTGTCATTAAATCCTCCAAAACATAGAATGTATGGGAAGGCCAGTCCCAGCGGACCCACCTGTCCCACCTCAGCTGGCGATGGCACCTGGCATAAGCAGGTCTGGTGCCCAACCCAGGACCTCCTCCTCCATTGGTCCTGTGCCACCTTCGTGTGGAAGCGCTGCCGGAGGAGGGTCACCTATCACCCTCTGAATGGTCCGGGCTGTGGTGCATAGGGAGATCGAGCGTTCAGCCTCTGATCCTCTATGCCAGCTCAAGGCAAGAGTGGCGCAACTCATGGGTGAGCCTGCCCCTCCTATACAGCTCCCAGCACAGCCACCCTCCGGGCTGTGAAGGTGCAGTGGTGACTACCCATGGGTGGGGATCTCAGTTCCACAGTTTCCATCTGTGGGCTCATGGGGTTGCGATTTCCAAACACCCATCTGTGCAGTAACTGAAACCTGGTTCAAGGCTCCTGAGAGCACCCCAGCTCTACCAGGTTATACCTCATATCATGCATTTCGGCCCCAAAACCTGGGCCGAACCACAAAAGGAGGGGGCGTGTCCATATTCATTAAAGACACCCACACCTCCCAGTTAGTGGCAATGCATGAAGCATCGGAGACCATCCATGTGCAACTAACCGTAGGCAAAACTGCTATACAACTTGTAGCATGCTACAGACCACCCTTGCAATCTCAGGAACTCCATTCAGCCTTCCTGAAGACACTGGAGGATATGAATGTCTCACCAAATACCATCATATTGGGAGACTTCAACTACCCAAACATAGACTGGGTGCATTACTCATGCCCCAACACCCTAGCCCAAAGGTTCCTGGAATTCATCAACTCAAATGTGATGGAACAACTAGTCACCTCCCCCACAAGGGGAAATAATATAATTGACCTGATCATCACAAACATGGGGACAAAATGCTCAACACCAGAAGTATACCCCTCACTAGTGAGATCAGACCATAAACTAATAACCCTAGATATTCATATCCCACCTCCACCCCAGCACAAAAGACCACAGTGAGAAACTTCTCAAAAGCTGACTTTACACTCCTTAGGACTGAAATGGTATCCTTCAAGCCCCCTGGGCCAGTGGAAACCACATCCCACACTGCTGAATCCTTCACAAATGCTTTCTACGGGCATCTCCAAGAATGCATGGATCATGCAATCCCAAATAAAACCAAGACCCTTTCCACCAAAGGCAGGCATCCTATCTGGTGGACCCCAGCCATAAACAAACTTTATAACAAGAGAAGGAAGCTACTGCAAGATAGAGCAAAATCCCATAAAGGGAAGGCATCCCTGATCAGCACTAGCAAAAAACTACGTTCACTAATAAAATCATCAAAGGCCAACTTCGAGAGAAAAATTGCTAAGGCCACTAAAGACAATCACAAGGCCTTCTTCAGTTATGTTAGAAACCTGAGCAGAAACCCTCAGATATGTGCAGAGTTAGTTCATAACGGCAAAAAATATACTGAACCCACAGATATTGCCAACATACTGGCAGACAGGTTCAGTGCAAATTTCTCCCCTCCCTCTCCCCCAAATGATGAAATAAATATCTCAGCTGAATGCAACCTCCCTGAAATCTCAAATGTCCAGGTGAGAGCTGCCCTCAAAATACAGCATCCATGGGACCTGACGGTGTGTCGGGTTGCATGCTACGTGAACTCCTAGAGGAGCTAAACCTGCACATAAGAATGCTGATTAATCTTAGCTTTGCTACAGGATACGTCCCTGAACACTGGCATACAGCTACAGTGGTCCCACTCCACAAAGGTTGCACCTCTACAGACCCCGGAAACTACCACCCCATAAGCTTGACCAGCCTGGTCTGCAAAGCTATGGAAAGAATCATTATGGAACTCATAAACAAAGACATCGGGGACCTACAGACAATTGACCCTACCCAGTTCGGCTTTGTAAAAGGCAGATCCTGTCTTTTAAACCTGGTGGACTTTTTTGAAACAGTCACTAGAGCCATCAATGAAGGCAAAGCAGTTCATACAGCCTACCTGGATCTGGCAAAAGCCTTCAAAACAATACCCCACTCAGGCATCATAGACAAGCTCAACAGATTAAATGTAAACCCGTTTGTCACAAGATGGGTTGCAAACTGGCTAAAGGACAGAACCCTCAAAGTCAGAATAGCTGGAGCTATGTCAGACTCTAAGCCAGTCACAAGTGGAGTCCCACAGGGCTCTGTCTTGGGACCCCTCTTGTTCGGCATTTATTTCTAAGATGTGCAGGCAAACATAGGGGGGTTGTGGCTGACAAAGTTTGCAAACGACTGCAAACTAGGCGCCATAGTCGACACACCAGCTGACACATGCATTCTCCAGAAGGGCCTCACAGAAACAGACGACTGGTGCCAGGGCCATGGCCTTAAACTAAATGCCAAAAAATGTATAGTCATCCCCTTTGGAAAAAACAAAGTACCCACAAATTACCACATATGTATTAATCCATTAAGTACGGAAAAAGTAATCAGAGACCTGGGGACCCAAGTTGAAAGTGACCTCTCTTTTGACACCCACGTCGCCAAAGTGGTTAGTAAGACCTTCTACCTTGCCCACCTTATCATGAAGGGATTCACATCCAGATCAAAGGATGTCATTGTACCCTTATATTCCTCCCTTATCAGGCCTATGATTGAGTACAATGCCCCATTTGGTATGTACCTCACCCGGCACCTGCAGCAACTGGAGAGACCCCAAAAGTACCTTACCAAGAGGATCAAGGGTCTCCAGCATATGTCATATGCTGCCAGACTGAAAAAGCTCCAGCTCTATTCAGTAGCATACCACCTGCTCAGAGGTGATCTGTGCCTTACGTACAAGACCATGTCCAATTCAGAATTAATGGACATGCCCCACCTCAAAAAAATCCAAATCCATCAGAGACACAAGAGCTAAAGATCTAAACCTCAGCACAAATATGAATAGGACATGCTGGAGGGACAGATTCATAACCCAGAGGCTTCCTGCACTCTGGAACAGGTTACCTGTCCATGTTAGGCAGAGCCCCTCACTGACTCTCTTCAAGAGAAATATGGACGAATGGATGGGTGATCATAGATTTACCCCGGGTGTCCTCTCTGTGTCATTGCTAGATAGAGGCACAGTAAACTAAATTGAATTTAAATTGTACACTTTTGTATCATTACATGGGGTGGCAAAAGCCACATACAATTTGGCTAGGCTTATAAATGCCCTAGGGCAGATAGCCTAGTACTATACTATGAAACTATGAAACTATGTTGTTTGCCCACCCCATGTGTCATATTCCACCCCTGTATGCATCTTGTTTGTCTTGTCTGTTTACCTCCCCAACCTACCTCTCAAAATATACCTACTTCCCCTATCCCACATTCCATTCTCATCTGAAAAAAATGGGCAATCTGCTCCCACAAAAAAATTACACCCCATACATAGCTGCCCATTTTGCACACATGTCCGCTGGACACATAAACTGAAATTTAATTGGCAGTGCAACATACTTCGTTGTCCCCACCCCTCTCTCAGGTGTGGAAAGTTTCAAATTTCCATCCAAATTACTAGTATATGCACAGCTGTTGCTGTTAAAGAAATGGGCAGCTATGGACCTTCCCTACACCTGTCCTGCACATCCTGAGCTGCTTTCTCTACTGTCTTTCTCTCTTTGTGCCCCTTTTTCACAGCTTTCCTATCTCCCCATTTTCTTTTCTTTCAAAGAAATAAGCGCGGGGTTAGTGGGAGTAAGCACTTTTAAGCAGTAGTTAGCGGGTTTGCGTGAGTGTGCACCTGTGTGCGCTTAGCTAAGTATTGCTAAGCATCATGCAAACCTGCGCAAACCAGCTTACAACTGCTTAAAAGTGCCTTAGTCACCCTGCATGTGAGGGGCCTTGTTCTGCTCAGCAGCAAAATAAAACACCAATGTCAGTCTTGAACCCCAGACCCTAGACACACTAGACTGCATGAAGTACCACTAATCCACAGTAAATATACAGCAGGTCATTGCTGAAATATATATATATCATGCATCAGAATGAGTGAATGTAAAGGTAAGATAGGAATGCCATAACACAAAACCTGTTCTGTGGAACTTTACCAGCAGTTGTTGTGGAATAGCATTACATGACTGTGATAACAGAACCAGCCATTTTAGCAGTAAATAATGTTACAGCAGCACTTTACAACCCCCACACAGTATCATAGCAGGACAATCCCCACCCAAATGTACAAAATACCTGTGTGTTCAAGGTCCAGCAAGGATGTAGGTAGGCATACTCAGTACTGGAATTGTCCTGTTTTCATGAGCATCCTGTGCTAATGTCAACAAAAAAAAAACACAAAGTGTGCAGAAGTGAGTACATTAATATCCACAGTATAGCATTTCACAAACAGTTCATGTGCTAAATGAAAACATCTCAATAACTACGTATGTATGGCAGCTAATTGTATAAGTAGAAAATAAACTACATACTCCCATGTATCTTGTGCTAGCATTTGTAGGGGTGAGTACAATTCTACACTGTCAACTGTGTACTGGAAGTGGCAACATTCAGGTCTGAGTACAAAATTCAAATCACTGGCTACACCCCTAGCATCAGTTATAAGAAGTATACCAACCTTCTGACTTGCATAGTGGTGTTCACAGCAAACAAGCATGGTCCCCACTTCGGAAAGCTGAAAGGGCTATGCCTACCTGACTTAGCAATTTATAGCATTGGGTTGCTATGACAGTGAGTACTGCAAGTACCACACAGCAGGCTGCATGCAATTGCCAAATGGTGGCCACCAATTGGTGCAGAGGCCATCACATGCACATGTGCAGATACCCATAAAAGCAGGCTGTACTTGCTGTCCACACATGCAATCATTTCATTGCAGGTACGGAGGGAGAGAGAGAGAGAGAGAGAGAGAGAGAGAGAGAGACAGATGCAGAAGCAGACAACAGCTGCAGAAAAAAAGAAAAAAGATTAAAAAAATTATATCGAAAGAAAAGTAATATATTGAAAGAAAAAAATAAAAAATAAAAGAATATACTGAAAAAAATATATTGACAAAAATATATATTGAAAAAAATTTATTGGAAAAAAAAATAATATATTGAAAAATAAATAATATATTGAAAAAAAGTTATATTGAAAAAAATAAATATATCTCAAAAAAATAAGATATATAAAATAAATCTATTACAAAACACAGGTAAATGACAAATACAAACACATACAAAGGAAAGGTATGTAACAGCTGTGTATTTACTGGCATGTAGTAGATGTTTATGAAGAGTACTCTACATAGTTTGAATCATCCATATGTGGCAGCAGTACATATCTATGCACAGATGCCCTGCATAACTACTGGCATGGAGAAATCAGTGTGTAGCTGTGTGCAGTGGGATATGACTGTGACATATGTAGTTCAGCATTAAATGTCAAACATCTGATCCATGTTATCTGTGTTCTGTACAGTAGTGTGTACAATGTCTGTTTAGGGAAGTAGCACATACGGTTATATAAACATGGATGTGACAGAGTAACAAATGCATGATAGTCATATTAATGTGTAGCTTAGCATTGGCAACAGCTGTACCAGGTTAGTACGCTAATCTAGCATTTGCAGCTATATATACACCCTCTAATATTACTGTGTGCTCATATGTGACACCTGTTCATGTTGCAGCAAGGCCCAACAGGTCAGCCGTGAGGTACACAAACTTACAACAGTGTGGACCTTGTGTGTGCATGGCACACACATATGGAGAGATCTGTCTGTGTCAGATATATTAGCATCTGTACATGTGCATAGAGCAAGGTACATACTGCAATTGTTTGTGAAGGGTGGACATATATATGTTGTTGAAGGTTGTTATGTGCATATTTCTATGTAGGTTGTAGTGCGTTGCAAACAAGACAGCATACAGTGCTGGTATATGATATGTGGTGGCTAAACACTGTGGGTATGATTCATCAGGTTTGCATTGTTGCAGCCAGTGAGGCCTGCTAAAGCTACATGGGCTGGGAACACCTTCAGTGCATTCTGCACAACACTGTGCAATATTATGACATAACTGTATACCTCACAACCTTCACATAATTGATATCCCTGCCATGAAAAGTGGACTGTATATGTGCCTATATGTATATCTATATGTGCACCAATGGATGTTTATATGTATGTGTGTGTGTATATATATATATATATATATATATAGAGAGAGAGAGAGAGAGAGAGAGAGAGAGAGACAGGGACATATTTACTGCAACAGATGCCTGGTGACAAAGCCATGGACTCAAGCTCAATGTTGACACTGCATTGGCATCCCTTCTTGCAAAATCTCTGTACCCATTAACTACCACATAGGTGGTAATCTACTAAACACCGAAGATGTGGTAAGAGACCATGGGACACAGGTGGACAGTAGTCTTCCCTCTGATAATCACAGTGCCACACTAGTCATGTCATCTGTCTACGTGGCACACGTTATCACAAAAGGTGTGTCATCCAGGGGAAATATAGGTCAGTATTCCCCTCTACTCATCACACATAAAGCCCATTATAGAGTACAATGCCCCATGTGGTATGTACCTCACAAGACATCTACAGCAACTGGAAACGACATAGACATACCTCACAAAGAGTAATACCGGCCTCAGACAGATGCCCTATGCAGACCGTCTCACAAACCCACAGCTAGACTGTGTCGCATACCGCCTACCCAGAGGTGACCTCTGCCTAACATACTAAGCTATGTTAAACCCAGAGCTGTTGGACATGCTCCATGTAAACAGATCACAATCCCTACATGCTCTAGGGACCTAAACCTTGTGACCTCAATAAACAGCACATGCTGGAGGGATAGATTCCTATCTTAGAGACATCCCATACTCTGGAACAAACCACCTATCAATAGCAAACAAAGCTCCTAATTAGCAGTCGTCATAAATAATCCTGATGATTGTATGAGAGATAGGAAATACACCCCGGGAATCACCTCTGTGGCTCTGCTTGTCAGGGCCACATAAAATATAATTACCTGTGTGCCAAAGGCCAGGGTAGCATATGGCTAGAGCTCTATAGGTCCTAGGGCCAATAGCATATTACCTACCTATGAAGCGATACACACCCACATGTACTTGTTGCAATAATTGCTATGCGAGGTTGACTGAGTGTGATGGTGAATGTGTTGGTGAATGTGTCAGAGTTCTGTATATGTGTGATAGCTTAGTGAGAAACTGTTTCTGTCATGGTGTTATGTGTCCTAGCTGTGATCCCAGCAAAAGATGTGTATGCAATTGCTAGGCAGAAAAAGCAGTATGCCATACAGTCTGTCGTAGTCCCTTGGTGTCGACTGGGGTGACCCATTGTAGGCTAAAGCAGTACATGTATGCTTATTGAGTGTTACTGCTGGTGAATACAACTCCTGTATGAACTGTAGTACTACCTGAAGCTGTATGCTTAAACAGCACAGTATGGTGTATGTCCACATTTCTTGGAACCACTGTTTTGTGTGTTCCCTGTAGTCCTCACAGATTATATACCTCAGGCATAAGTTTTCGTAAGTACTGACACACAGTACTGTATGGTACACAGGTAGAGGTCATGTGGGTTGCCATACCTTTGTGTCTGGTATGTATGTCTGATGTGTGTGTGGGGGTATGCCTGTATCATGGCCTTGGTCATATGTGTGTTACAGGATATAGGTGCATATCTAGCAACATGTATAGTCTAGTACAGCAGTATGCCACCTATATTAACGAATGTGCACATTTGTTAGGCAGGGGTTTGCCATCAACGACTAGTGTGGTATACTGGTAATACTGTAACTGGACTTTACAATCATTGCAATGGATTACATATTTCTTGATGCATTAGTTTGATATATACCTCCTGTGGCTAGGTGGTGCATTGTGTCGCATACAGTGTGCCATGTACTGTTTATAGTCTTACATACTGGTTTCTCTTTGTTGCTGTGCAAATCATGGTTTGATATATAGAGTGTGCCAGGCACTGTCAGGCAGTTGTGGGCTGAGCACTGATATGTGGTATTGAAAGTGTGTATCCTTTGACAGCTAATAGGTTGCTATATATGGCAGTTCAGTGATATCTGTACTTTAGAATGTTAAGTGTGCCACATGACTTGCTCACACATATTGTTTCATTGTCTTCCAGGGTCATGTCCCACCATCGTAACCCCACCTATAGCCCGGCAGAGGAGGAACAGATAACAACAAGCCTGGTGCAGCACTATGCCCTGCTGTTCTCCAGAACCAGCCAGGACCAGCATGAGCGGACTGCACTGTGGCAAGATCTTGTCCATAGGGTAAATGACATAGGCATGCATAACCGGACATATGAGCAGGTACGCCATCACTGCAGTGATTTAATTAGACATGTCCAGCAGCGTGCGTCTGATATCCATAGACAACAGCTTGCCACAGGTGGTGGGGTAGCCATCCATCCCCCCCTCACCAGAGTGGAGGAGCTGCTCCTGAGCCAGGTGGCTCCTGGCCAACAACAACAACAAGTAACATGTATCATCATGGAGGCCAGAGCCACACAGCAAGTTGACACGGAGCATGCAGGTAACATGGCATAGCTGTAGACTACTGTTACCTCTATTGGTGGAGCATGCTTATTTGAGATGTGTACTGTGTAGTTAGAAGATGTGGTGCCTAGTGTTGTGCAATACTAATAATTAGGAATATAATCTGTAGGCCTGTGACTGTCAACCGTTGTACTACTGTAACATTGCAAACACACAGTAGCAATGCCACAGTTGTTGTCACCAACAAACTGTATCATATCCTTGTAGGTCCCTCTGGTGTGACAGCAAGGCAGCAGACCCATGCTGGTGAGTGTGCTCTACATTTAAAATTGCTAATTATATGTGCATGTCATAGGTGAAGTGTAGGCCATGTACATGTATCACACCTACGCATAATGCATGCTGTGCATGTTTGCTCTGAGACTATGCACATCCCAGTAACATGGGTAGCTGCCTAAAACACATACAATACACAGAGCATCCCACGCAATTGTGGCAACACTGTAGTGGACATTGGATAGGCAGAGTCGATACACATGCACACAACATACACAACTTTGTCATACGCAGTACACATTAACATGCTACACATGGAGTATTCAGACACCCGCTGTAAGGTCACACTCCAGTATCCCAAATGTCATCCACACAGCACACATAATATACCTGAGGGGTAGATGCCTCTCATGTGGCTGTGCGACACTCTTCAACACATAACACATTCTTGTTAGGTAATGCCCCCTATTGGGCACCATACAAACCCATGTAACAAATGGCTGTGAAATGGTGAATATAGCCATGGTACTGCAGTTCCAGTACAGCATGGTATGTGCCGATCTGGCACACATTAGTAGCCTTGAGTGACCACATGATGCTGCATGATGATGGCTCATGGTACTACACCCCATCCAGTTACAGTGACCACAGTACCACATATAGCATTAACTGCTATGCACCTCAATGTTGTGTGTGTGCAAACATATGCACCGATATGCAATATGCATAGCAATCACCATCTGTACAAAGTGACACATATATGCCTTGTAATGCTATTGAGTGTATAGGTCACATAACACACACTGTGCATGTGTGATGTTTAATGTTGTAGTTGTGTTGTAGCATGCCATGTCATGGCTGGCACTGGCATGTCCACAATATGTCCTACACTCACCATAACCACTGTACAATGGCTATGTTGAGCAATGGTATTCCATTATGTATACATGCACCACTCATCCTGTGTGTATACATAGCATGCATGTGCTAAACCTGTGTCCACAATTATCTGCTAAAGACACAGATGCTCTAATCAGAAATGGATATCTATGTGACACACAGATAAAGATCCAGCCATGGTATGTATACCTGTGAGTGATGGTGCACAGGACATTGCAGAGCTTTTAATACTTGCACAGCAATGTTGTGTCCATGTACACATTGCATTCCAGGGTGAGGCCAATCACTGAACAACAACACACATGCATCAAAGCCATGTATACTGTTATTAGCAAGGGCTGTCTACACCCGCACTGCATGCTGTTGAGCAACACACATCCTGCATGCTGTCACGTGTGATATAACTGTTTGCCTTGTGATACTGTACCCCACCATCACCCGCTATTGAGTATGTTCTGGATTGCTGATGGTGTGTGTGTGTGTGTGTGTGTGTGTGTGTGTGTGTGTGTGTGTGTGTGTGTGTGTGTGTGTGTGTCTGTTTTAGTGAGGAGTGCATTTGTGTGCATGTGTGCATGTGTACATGTACATGTGTTCATGTGTTCATGTGTTCATGTGTGCATGTGTTCATGTGTGCATGTGTGCATGTGTTCATGTGTGCCGACATCATGTACAGGTCGTAAAATGTGTTTCCTGTCTTCCTCTCACAGGTGCTGACTTTGGGCTGGTTCACTGCAGTGGGGAAACTAATGTCACTGAGCAAAATAGTGATAATGATGATAGGTGTGTTGAGGCACAGGCATGTTTGCCAGGGTCTGTTGTTGGGCCACCAATCGACAGTACACAAGTGTTCACCCCATCCTTGCACACAGTCATACTGCCAATACATCCATCACCAATGCCCTTAGCTGAGGGACATCGTACAGTCAGCATTGGCCAGGACAGTGTGGTATCCATGGCACATGCATCCCGACACAGCAGCCATACCAAGATGTCTGGAAGGGTACCACATAGGCAGATGTCCAGGGGTTCTCGTTGGAGCACTGCTGCTCATCATGCCACTGGCAGATGTGCCACAGGTCTTACAACCTCACGCATGTTCCAGGCTGTCATGGAGGCACAGGCACGTATGGAACGATACACCAGATAGGGACTAAGGGCACAGAGGGCACATAACACTGCCAGAATTGACAGTATCCATGACCTAGCAGGTGCCATCCATAATTACACTGAGGTCACTGATAGACGTTGGGGAGAGACATTCAATGTCCTCCACAATGTCATGTCCATGTGTCAGGACAGTGCGGGATGGTTGATTCGTCGACGTGGATGTATGCCAGCAACATCAGCAGCTGGCAGTTGCCGCAGACATCCCTCAAGTCACAGCCGTGCCCGTAGTGCCAGTAACAGCCCCAGCAATGTTGGGGGTGGGCTGTCCATAGAACATCCTAGAAGACCACGTGCACGTGGCTCTGGACAGTCCCAGCAGGGACGTGGGTCCAGTGTGCATCCATCTACATCTGGGGATAGTACCAGTCTGGCTTAGTACGTGATAGTGTCAGTAGCACCCCTGCCAGGCACAGGTACCGTATCCGTGGCCAGAGACAGTGATCTGTAAAGCCTGGCAGGTACAGTCTGTGGCTGTTCCACAAATACCCATATATGGCAGCCACATGGTGGAACTGTGTGCATGCAGACACACACACATGAACCAGACACCTAGGGCTAACACATACCCGCACACATTACATCAGCATTGGCCCATAGCAGTACTCTTGCTCCTCACACACACACACACACACACACACACACACACACACACACACACACACACACACACACATACAAGCCGATTGGATAGCTCACTGTAGGCCTCTGGCAAACCAACAACACACCCTGTGCATATGATGAAACCTGTGCCACCTCCTGTCATCTGTAACATCGATGCAGGAACAGGCTACCATGGTGCTGATGCACAGGGTGACTTTATAGCAGTATAGCAATGTTACCATGTTGTCAGCAGTAGAGTGTAATGATATGCTTGAAGGTGTAGCTCAGCAGGCATGATGCATTAAAGCTATGATTGTCATTGTAGTATTGTTTACACCAGTGTTAGTTAAAATAGTGTATTGTCCACCCACGTGCCACTTGGCTGATGTGTGTAGTATTGGCAGCATGTGTTAGAGAGTGGACAGTATGTGTGGGATGTGTGTAGCACAGATTTGCAGGTGTACATCTGTGAACATGGTGGAGGTGCACTGTCTGCATGTACATGCATAGTGGACACATGGGCAGGGTGACATGCCCTGTATTACACAGTAACACTCCATAGTTTCTATTGGTGGCCAGTATGCATTGTACAACACACATTTCGGAACCTGACTACACATGTGTGTATGACATGGTTTGACACTGTCTGTGGGTGATACTATTACTATCTGTCATTGTTCTGCATTCTGGTAGTATGCATAACTTCAACAGCCTGACCATAACCGATTGTTAGATGATGTCTTCACAACTGACACACAGCTGTAGGACACACAGCAACATTTGGATCCTTCAGGTACTATACTATACCAGTAACCAGTGGTATTCACCTGCACCCATTACTGAGACCACTCCTGTTTGGCATATAGCTCTCTTAGGTACAAGCAATCACAGTAGGGATATGTCCGTCCACTTCTGGTAATGCATACTATGGCCTATAATGCATTCTCCAGATGACACACACATCCTCCACAAGGGTATCATACAGAGAGATACCTGTTGTCAAACCCATGCTGTAAAGCTATTAGCCAAACTAAGCATAGTCATCCACCTTTACGGAACATAGTATCCCCACAGTACCACATAGGTAGTAGCCACCAACATGATGAACAGGTACCAATGTGTACATGCAACCAAGTGTTACGTCATCTCTCCTTTGATAATCACATTTCCTAAGGTATTTTGAAATACCTCGGTGGATCACATAAGCAATAAGGGGTCTGCATGCATATCCACAAAGGTTGTTGTACACCTATAATGAATAGTCATCATTGACAGACTTTGCTGCATTAGAACAGGTCTGACATATACCTTGGCCATAAACCCTCACTCACACAATTCAATAGAAACCATAATGAGTGTGTGTGACACGGATGACCTAGGCCAGGGATCACTGCAGTGGCTGGCCTTGTCACAAGCATACAGATATGACCTAAGGTCTGGGAAGCAGCATCACAGTCTGGCAAAGATGACAGTTGTGTTCTTGGAGAAAGCAGGGTTCACACACATGCAGTAATTGAGGTAACGTACGTATATGTATTTGCCACACAGCTACCTCACATGTGTAATGTATACTTATATGTCATACAGTAGTAAAAGCAAAATCCACAACACATTGACCAACAGTGCTACACACACTCACTGAGTGCAGGATTCAAACCCCTACCTAATTACTTCATGACACTAGAGAAATATGCAGTAATACAATGTGCTATACACTGGGAGGTCTCTTTTCCACAGGTATATTTGTAGGATGATTACATCATCAGACTTAACAATGACAAGTATATCACTTGTAAGGTGTTTTACTACTCTACAGTAGGTTTTTGCCTCTCCAAGGTGATTACATACAAACAGTTGTCAAGGGCAGGACTCAAATCCCTACTTAACTACTTCATGATACTAGAGCAGTAGGCATTAACACGGTGTGCTATATACTTCACTGAGACGTGTTTGTTCCACAGGTATATTTGTAAGATGGTGACATCATCAGACTTGACAAAGATAAGTATACCACTTGTAAGGTGTTCTACTACTCTACAAAAAGGTTGCTAATCTTCAAGGTGATTACACACAAACACAGGTGTCAAGTGCAGGATTCAAACCCCTACATAGCTACTTCATAATACTAGAGCAGTATGCATTAACACGGTGTGCTATACACATTACTAGAATGGCTTTTTTCCACAGGTATATTTGTAAGATGGTGACATCATCAGACTTGACAAAGATAATTATACCACTTGTAAGGTGTTCTACTACTCTACAAAAAGGTTGCTCTTCTCCAAGGAGATTACACACAGGTGTCAAGTACAGGATTCAAACCCATATCTGACTACTTCATGATACCAAAGGAATACACATTAACACAACGCACTATACACATGATTGTGAGTTCGCTTTTCCACAGGTATATTTGTAGGAGGGTGACATCATCAGACCTGACAAAGATTAGTATACCACTTTTAAGGTGTTTGAGTACTCTCCAAAATAGTTGCTCCTCTCCAAGGAGATCACACACAGACAGACACACTGGTTAAGTGCAGGATTCAAGCCCCTACCTAACTGGTTTAAGATACTACAGGAGTACGCATTTACACAACACTATACACATTACTGTGCACTCTTTTTTTCCACAGGCATATTTGTAGGATGGTGACATCATCAGACCTGACAAAGATTAGTATACCACTTTTAAGGTGTTTGAGTACTCTTCAAAAAGGTTGCTCCTCTCCAAGGAAATCACACACAAACAGACACACACGTCAAGTGCAGGATACAAACCCCTACTTAACTGGTTTATGATACTACAGGAATACGCATTTATATGACACGCTATACACATTACTGTGTGTTTTCTTTTCCACAGGTATATTTGTAGGATGGTGACATCATCAGACCTGACAAAGATTAGTATACCACTTTTAAGGTGTTTGAGTACTCTCCAAAAAGGTTGCTCCTCTCCAAGGAGATCACAGACACTCACACACAGTTGCTAAATGCAGGATTCAAACCCCTACCTAATTGGTTTGTGATACTGCAGAAGTACACATTTACACAACACACTCAACACATTAATATGAGTTCTCTTTTCCACAGGTATATTTGTAGGATGGTGACATCATCAGACCTGACAAAGATTAGTATACCACTTTTAAGGTGTTTGAGTACTCTCCAAATAGTTGCTCCTTTCCAAGGCGATCACACACAAACAGACACACACACTTATCAAGTACAGGATTCAAACCCCTACCTAACTGGTTTATGATACTACAGAAGTACGTATTTACATGAAACGCTATACACATTACTGTGAGTTCTGCTTTCCACAGGTATATTTGTAGGTTGGTGACATCATCAGACTAGACAAAGTGGGTTACATTAGGTGACATTGGGTGGGCTACATAGAAGGAATGTCTAAACACTTTGGCCATTTGATCATCAAAGGAGAATTTACTATCTAACTATGTCCCCAGGGCCTTCATGACTTTCTCCATACATACTGGAGTACCACCTATGTGGTAATTTGTTTGCACTTTGTTTTAGACAAAGGGGATGACTATGCATTCATTGGCATTCTTCTTGGGGCATTGTTTTGACACCAGGTATCTGTCTCTGTAAGCCTCTTCTGGAGGATGTGTGTGTCAGCCATAGAGTCGATTATGGACCACAGTTAGCAGTCATCTGCAAACCTGTTCAGCCATACTCCTCCCATGCTTGCCTGTACCTCTGAGCAGTGTCTACTGAACAGGTGGGGTCCCAGGGCCAAGACCTGTGAGATGCCATTTGTGACTGTCTTAGAGTCAGACATGGCACCCGCAACTCTGAACATGTGTATTTGATCTGTGAGCCACTTGGCCACACATCCTGTGACATAGCTGTTGATGTTCAGGCTGGTAAGCGTGTCCATGATGACAGAGTGGGGAATGGTGTAAAAAGTCCTTAGTGAGGTCCAGGTGGGCTGTGTGGACTACTTTCGCCTCCATCTATGTCCTTGTTAACTGTTTGAAGTAAGTCAACTATGTTTAGGAGGCAGGATCTGCCTTTAACAAGGTGAGGTTGTGTAGAGTCCAGTGTCTGGAGGTCCCCAATGTCACTGTTTATGGGTTCCATGACAATTTGCTCAATAGCTTTGTAGACCAGGCTGAGTAGACATATAGGGCAATGGTTTCCAGGTTCTGTTGTGGCACCCCCTTTGTGGGGCTAGATGACTGTTAGTGTATGCCATTCTTTGGGTACA
Source organism: Protopterus annectens (assembly GCF_019279795.1). Classification (NCBI taxonomy): domain Eukaryota; kingdom Metazoa; phylum Chordata; order Ceratodontiformes; family Protopteridae; genus Protopterus; species Protopterus annectens. The sequence continues at coordinate 917,016,458 of NC_056726.1, forward strand.
TACCCTATGGTATGATTGAGTCTGGGCAGTGAATGTAGGTGAGGGTGTAGTTCCTTTTGGGCCTAGTGTAAGATGCAGCTTGGGACACCATCCAGTCCCATTGATGCTGTGTTCTTGGCTTTGCAGAGGGCTGTCTTTACCTCCATGTTCATAATGTCTGGGGCTCTGCATCCTTCTGTGATGGACACAGGCCCTTTTGGGGGTGATGGGGGGAAGTTTGCACTGAACTTGTCCCCCAGGATGTGGGCAATGAAAGTTGGTTCATTGTATTCCTTGCCATTTGTCAGTAGCTGACAGCATATTTGGAAGTTGACACCTACATGTCTGGTATAGCTACTGCAGGCTTTGTGGTTGTTATTCTTACAGTCCTTGGCAATTTGTCTTTTGAAAGTTTCCTTGGATTATTTTATGAGTGATCATTGCTTCTTCCTAATAATGATCAGTGATGCCTTTCCTTTAGTGAAGTTGGCTATATCAGGTGTTAGTTTCCTCCTTCTGTTGTCTAGCTTATTTATGGGCAACGACCACCAGATTGTTTTCTCATTTTTGTAGGAGTGTATCTTGGTTTTATTTTTGATGTCTCGATCCTTGCATCCCTGTAGATGCTCATAGGATGCACTTGTAACTGATTTGGCAGACTGTATACCATTATCCTACAGCAAGAGGTCTTTGGAACTTTCCACTTTTGTCTTGGGACATGTGCAGTTTGCTTTTGAAAATGTCTTCACAGTGGTTTCATTGAATGGGTGGGGGTGGACGGGTGGGATGTGGATGTCCAGTGTGATTACTTTATGATCTGATATTACCAGCGAGGGTTTTATCTCTGTTGTTGAACACTGGTACCCCATGTTGGTGATGATCATGTCTAGTATGGTGTCACCTCTAATGGGCATGGTGACCAGCTGTTCCAGGGTGTTAGAGCTTTTAAATTCTAGGAAACATTGGGCAAAGGATGTTGTACACAAGTAATTCTCTCACTCAGTGTTTGGGTAGTTGTAATCACCTCATATAATGGTGTTTGATAGGACCTTTATATTTTCCACTGTTCTCAGGAATATTGAGTGAGGTTCCTGTGACAAGGTAGATGATCTGTAGCAGGCTACAATCTGATGAGCAGCTTTGCCCAATGTTAGTTGCACTTGCATGGTCTCCAAGGCCTCATGCTGTGCCACTAACCTGAAGGTGTGGGTATCCATAAGGTAAATGGGCACACCCCTTCCTTTTGTATTTCACTCGTGGTTTTAGGTCCGAAGGTCAGAGGGATTTTGAGTATTTTATGTGGAGCATGTCCAACAGCTCTGCGTTTGACATAGTTTTGTATGTTAGGCAGTGAACACATCTGAGTAGGTGATATGCAAGGGAGTACAGATGGAGCATTGTGAGATGGTCTGTGTATGGCATGTATTTCTGGCTGCTAATGCTCTTTGTGAGGTATTGCTGCAGGCTTTCCAGTTGTTGTAGTTGTCTTGTGAGGTACATAGCAAAAGTGGTGTTGTACTCTATTATAGTCCTAGTGAGTGATGAGTAGTGGGGAACAATGTCCTCTTCTATTCTGCATGAGACACATTTTGTGATGAGGTGTGCCACATAGCAGGGTTTCCTGACTACTGTGGTGATGTGATTATCACAGTTGTGTCCAGTGTGCACCTGTGACCCAAGGTCTCTTGTCACACTTTCGGTGTTAAGTATACTACTGCCTATGTTGTAGTTCTTGGCTACAGAGTTTTTAACAAAGGGGATGACAATGCACCTTTTGGCACTGAGCTAGAGCCCATGGCTTTGACAACAGCCATCTGTCTCAGTGAGGCCCTTTTGTAGGATGTCCACATCTTTAGTGTTTACAATTATGGCTCCTAGTTTGCAGTCCTCTGGAAACTTCAGTCACCACAAACCTTCCATGTTAAAGTTTACTTCAGGGAAGTAGATACTAAACAGGACAAGACACAGGACTGGACCTTGTGGTACTGCACTCATCACTGGTCCAAAGTTATACTTGGAGTCTACTACTTTCACAGTGTGTGTTCTGTCAGTAAGCCTGTTGGCAGCACATCTTGTGTCATAGCAATTTATACATAGTTTAGTGGGTTTATCTATATTTCCAGAGTGTGGGGTGGTATTGTAAGCCATGGCAGGGTCAACATAGGCTGTGTGAACCACCTTACTCTTGTTGACGGTTCTGTTGACTGCTTCAGTGTCATCTATCAGGTTTAGGTGACATGATCTGTATTTTACAAACCCAACATGGTTGTGGTCCAGGGTTTGGGGATTACAAATGTAATTTTTTTTATATGTTGTATGATGATACATTCCATGGCCTTGAAGAGTGGGCTCGTCAGGCTAATGGGGCGCTAGTTCATGGGGTCCGTGGTGTCTCCACCCTTGTGTGCTGAGATAACCGTCACTGTGCACCATTCAACAGGCACAAAGCATGAGGTGAGGCTATGACTGCACATGGTACGTCAGTGTGGTGCCTGTTCGTTCTGTAGTTTGTGTGGAACACAGCCTGTGAAGTTATCTGGTCCCATGGTTGCTGTGATACTGGCTTTGGAGAGTGTTTTTTACCTGTGCAGCTGTGATGACAGCAACTTTGCAGTCTTCCATTATAGAGATGTGCTGTTTCATGGGTGAGAGGGGGGTACAGTTAACACTGATCCTATCTGCCAGGATGTTGGAAATATCAGTTGGGTCTGTATATTTAGTTCCATTGAGCTGTAACTCAGAACAGATCTGAGTGTAGCCATGACATGGACCAGTCTGTTGGGCAGAGATCTCCTGAGTAGACAGTATGCAACAGAGTACAGATTGGGTTACATTCAGTCTTGTTGCATGGGGCAACTGTTTGAGGCCAGTAATCCTCTTGTTAGAGTACTCCAGTGGTCTTTCTGGCTGCTGAACGTGCCTAGCCAGATTCATCGCAAGTGTGTTGTGGTACTCTCTGACAGGTCGGATGACTGATGAGTACTGGGAACCTTCTTTGACCTACATGCACAGACCTTGGCAGTTTGCGTGAAAACATAGCATGATTTTCTGACAACTTTGTGAATGTGTTTCTGGAAGTAGAGATGTCTATCCACATTTGTCCACAGATCCCTTATTATCACCTCCGTATTTGGCATGTGTGTGAGCATGCCCAGTATATCCTTTCAGTATGTTGTTTGCGTGACATTTGCTTCGTTTTTAAGTGTGTGAGCATGCCCAGTACGACCTTTTAGTGTGATGCTGAATGAAATCCACTACATTTATTGGAGTGTGTGAGCACGCCCAGTATAGACATTTATATTATATGCATACGGAAAATCAAGTTGTATTTTTACAGCAGGCCTCACCTTTGTGTCATAGATCAACAGGGATCATGCTGTGCCTGCAGGGCTTCCATGAGACACTTTGCATAGACTTATCAACATTTCTACATACAGGGGGGACAGCTATTCCTTGCACATTTCTACCCAGGGGCACACTTGATTGTTACTGTGGGTGTACATACAATGAGGGGTTCACCTGACACTTATACACATTTGCTATGCCTGCACTGCTATGTATGGTACACCATTTCAGTCTGTACTGTTGCCTATCATACTGGCTTGAGGCATACTTCTGTACTACACTTCTTAGCATCCAATGCCACATATATTAGATTGAAACTTCATAGCCTACACAACCCACATCACACCACCTGGCCTTATATTCTCTGTCTCCATAGGCCTATGGTGGAGGTTACCCATATGCATCTTTAGGGACATGTTACAGCATTTCTTTGTGTTTGCATTACTGTACAATTGTTCTGCTGTGTCTGCACTACTGAAGTGCTATCATGGCTTAGTGGTTCAGTGCTGTGACTATAGTGCGCAGTATCCTGGGTTCGAGCCCTGTCACTGCTTTTTATTTTCATGCTGGGCAGACCAGACTGCTTAAGGGACAGTAAAGTATATATGAGCATGTTTACCTGTCTTTCCTCAACTTTGCACAACCTTGCCCAACATTGCTCAATGTTGCCCAACATTGCGCTAGTTGGTACAGGCAATTTTGTTTACATATATTAAATATTGGTAAATGGTGCTTAGCACTGCTTTATATTGCTTAAAACATGGCAATCATGCCTCTGGTGATGCTGCAGGGCTGCCTATGTTGGATGCACATCCTACACTCCCTATACATGTTTGGAAACAGATAGTGTCAAGTTAGGCATCCCTTTTATTTTATGTGCGAGTCAGAGAGAGGTATCATTTCCAGGGTTCTTACTGAGCCAGTGTATGTGCTATGCATTGCCTCTTTGCCAAGGCTAAGGCATACTGGGCATGCCTCCTTCTGCCTACTGGGGCAGGCTCAGGTTGTTCCTCCTCCAAGTCATGCTGTGCCTGTGCAGGCCTTGGCAATGGTGGTGGGCTGTTTGGCCCTGCCCCATGCTGTTCCTGCTGCAGCTGTTTTCACAGGATCATATTGTGTAGCATGGCAAATACCATGACAATTTGGGTACATGTAGTTGGTCAGTACTGTAAGGCTCCACCAGATGTGTCCAGGCACCGGAACCGTGACTTGAGAATCCCAAACATATGCTCAATTACATTTCGTGTTTGTGTGTGTGCCTTATTATGGAGTTCTTGTTCAGGTGTGTGTGCATTTCTGATGGATGTCATCAGCCACGGCTCCAGTGCGTATCCAGCATCCCCCACTAGGTGACCATCAGGGATGCCCCTATTGGCAAATGTCTGGTACAGCTGTGTCAGATGCCAGATATGGGAATCATGGTAGCTTCCAGGGCAGCCAGCACACACATTCAGTATTATGCCCTGGGCATCGCACATGAACTGGCAGTTGATGGAGTGGAAGCCCTTGTGGTTGATGTAGGCCCTAACCCGCTCACTGGCTGGTGCTTTGATGTATATGTGCGTGCAGTCAATTGCACCCACTACCTCAGGGTATTCCACTACTTGCTGGAAGAGATGCATATTGCTGGCCAATACCTCACGGAAATTGGGGAAATATACATGATCACCGACATGTGCTAACATGGCATTCAGGAACTGGTGCAGTACCCTGGATGCTAATGCCTGTGAAATCCCCATCATATCACCAGTTGGTCTCTAGAAGGTACCTGTTGCTAGTATTCTTAGGCCAACACATACCTTGGTTTCCACTGGGATGGGTTCCCCTCTGTTGGTTCTGTGTGTGAAGCATGGTCTGCACAGCTCAACAATTTTCTGCAGGAGCTCTCTGTCCACTCTATAGCGCTCCACTATCTCCAGCTCATATAGCCCCTGATAGGTTACCCTGGGTCTGTACACTTTTCTCCGTCTCCTCACTGTGGGTGGCTCAGCAACTTATATTCCTTTATTAGGACTAGTGATTCTCTTGTTGATTTTTATTACCATAATATTAGTATACCTCAGTTTCATATGGTCTTTATATATATATGCATATATTTCGGATGCCATTACATTGGTAATTATATTTTTGGGTCATATTTTGACTTATTTTTTGGCTTCTAAATATGGTCACAATTGATGTACAGCTCACCATTTTTCAACAGCACTGCAGAGTATGACATCATTATACATTTAATATTATATATCAATATTTTTTGTCCATTTTATTATTTTCTATTGTTGCTTTTATTTTAAACCACACAATTTGATCTTATTGTTTCATGTCTGTTGGAGGACTTGGTTTCTCATTGAATCACAGCTTCCATTATAGTTCTATTTATTCTTTCTGAAATCTGGACGTGGCATATTTCATTACAACCTCACAGCATATTGAACCATTTTGTTTTATTCTTTTGAATGGTGGAATCATGATAGCTGTGCAATAACATTGCTCATTTGAGGTTCAAAGGCCATTATAGTCCAGATTTAACATTTGAAACATATTAATCATATATATATATATTTAAGGACGTGGTGCTGTGTTTATAATATGTATATATATATATATATATATATATATATATATATATATATATATATATATATATATATATATTCATTTTGTTGAACAAGTCTTGGTCCAACTGACCTCTCTTATATCCAGTTCCGATTAACAATATTGGATTTTGGTTTTCAATACAAATCTCTGGTTGATGTTTACATCATCAATTAATTTCCATGATGGATTTAAAAAGAAATAAAGTGAAAAGGTACCAGAAACAATCTTCTGATAAGGAAGATTTAGGTATTGTTGGAATTGGACAACAATCCAATAATACCAATTTCATCAATACAGATCATCCTGAAAAGTGCTGTGAAAAATTGTTTCAAAATCTAAATAAAAGTATGAAAACATTAAGATCCAATGTCTGGCATTTGAAATTATTTAAAGCTTACATGGCTAAAGGCATAACTCCTAGAGGACTCAGGGTGAAAATTCAGCCATTAGTAACTGAGCCTGATGAACAACTAACCAATGAATGGTCCTGTATACAACAAAATTGTTCCATGAAATTCGTGGAAACATTATCCAATTATTATGAGCGTATCATTGACAAAGACACACTGATGGTTAGTAAATTATGTGACGATTGTAATCAATATAAAGATCAATCATTTTTTTCCAATTTTTTGTCCAAATTAAGCACAGACTTACTTAATTTTGAACATCAACTTAAAGAAAGTAAGCTTAAGAAATTCCTAAGAGACCAAACTGATTATGAGAAAGGTCAACCTTTCAGACAGTCCAGACATGTCAGGTTTGAGGCCAGTTATCAGAAAACTAATATTACCCCTAAACATAAACATCCAAAATCCATTCTCAAGAAACATAGCACTTTCACTGATTCATCTGAGGGTGAATCCTCCTCTGGTACAGATATTGACACACAACACACCACAGACTCCCCGACACCCAAACGTAACAACAGTGGGGCCCCTTTAGGCCCTATTAGAGGGGTGGCAGGAAACATAGAAAAAGTCAGAAGCTTGGAGAATCTTATGGAACTGTTGACCAACAAATAAATGTACATACAAACACCAATGTTTTGAACATTTCTGATACATCATTATCTGAATCACAAACTGCCCTGTTAAATAAAGGTCTTTCTTTTATTCCAGGATTTTTTGTGTCTGAGGACATTTTTGCACAGGATATTACATCATTTTGTAGATTGCTTAACCTCAAATTGCATTTTCAGGATAATAAACAGCATGATTACATGGCTGACAACTTCAGATATCATAAATCTACTTTCGCTCCACCTATGCACCCCAGTGTGAGTCTTTTTCAACATAGTGTTCTCAAAGATCTACATTTCAATTTAAATATGACTCAACCTATGTTGAATAACATCTCTCAGATGGATCTTATCAGTCTACAAGAACTTATTGACAACAAAGAATTGGTTATTATTTCTGCTGACAAAGGTGGTGCAGTTATTGTTATGAATTGGGACTGATTATGAAACTGAGGCCCATGGACAACTGGATGACGCCAGATATTATACTAAAATGCCTTTAGATCTGACACCCATGTTTAAACAGCAAATAGATGCATTTTTGAATTCAGCATTGGAGAATGGCATTATTACTTCTAACACTTTAAATCATTTGACCGTTACTGATCCGGTTAGTCAATGCATATATTTTTTACCCAAAATTCACAAAGATCCTTTGCATCCACCAGTTAGACCAGTTGTGGCAGGAAATGGTTCTCTCACCGAACCTCTTTCTGAGTTATTAACTAAATATCTCAAACCTTTTTTAAAATCGGTAAGATCTAGAATCCAAGACACTACAGAATTTCTGGGCATCATTAATGACATGCAAATCGAAGATGATTGGTGGTTATGCACCCTGGATGTCAGTTCATTATATACCAATATACCACATTGGGCTGGATTAGATGCAATTGAATACTGGCTATATAAATCACAAATGTACAAACCCGGTTTTAACACATTCCTTATATGCCTGACTGAACATGTTCTCACTAAAAATGTATTTTTTTATGGGAAACAGTGTTACCTCCAACTCAGAGGTACTGCCATGGGAGCATATTTTGCCCCAATTTATGTAGATTTATATATGGCATATATTGAGGAACAAATGATATATGATGACACACACAATCTCTTTTTGCCAGAGATTGACATTTGGCATAGATACTTGGATGATTGCTGGATGGTGTGGAGGTCTGATATTGAATACCTTAAGGACTTTGTTGAATATCTGAATGACAACAAATGGGGTCTAAATTTTACCATAAATTTTGTTCAATACCAAATCACTTATTTGGATGTCTTGATAACTAGAAATGTAGACAATACCCTTAGTACACAAGTCTTCAGAAAATATCCAAAATATAACACCTTACTCCACGCATCCAGCTTTCATCCAAAACATATAGCCAAAAATATCCCAAAGTCACAATTCATTAGAATGAGACGCATTTGTTCAGAAGACAATACCTTTAAGGTTTTTTGCCAGGATTTAATTGACAGATTTAAGGATAGGGGTTACAGCATGGGTTATGTCATCACTGCCAGCAATCATGCATCACAACTCAAAAGGGATGATCTCCTCAGATACAAAAATAAACCACAGAGAGACCAAAACTTTCTACGATTTACCACCACTTATGGTAGAAATACCAACAAACTAATAGATGTTATCAAACAACATTGGAATATTCTTTTAGCAGATACTTCCTTGTCCCAATACTTACCTGAAAAGTGTTTATTTTCATTCAGAAAAGGGAAAAATTTGGGTATCCATTTTAATCATTTATAAGCATCATTCAGAATCCAGAAACTTACACATGATTCAAACCTCTATATCAGGGGACAAACTTGTGGGCTGTATGCCTTGTGGCCATTGCAGCAATTGTAAATATGTGTTGAAAACAAAACAATTTTCTAGTAACAACAGTCGAAATATATATGAGATAAAGTTTATTGCAAACTGCAATACAGACTGGATAATATATATGGTCTCTTGCAGATGTCATGCATTTTATATTGGTCAAACATCCAGACCTTTCAAATTATGCATTTCTGAACATCTTAGGGTATGTTAGATGCAAACGGCCCAGTAATGCATTATATAAACATACTCTTAAACATGGTACAGCCAGATTTAACTTCACAATTATTGATAAAATAATCGGGGACAGAAGTAACAAATCAGGATGGCACAACAAATTGAATGCAAAAGAAAAGAAATAGATTGTTAAACTTGGTGCTTTATTTCAGCCTGGACTTAATGAATATTTATGAAAACATATATATGTATATTCATGAGCTCACCAATCATATTTTGTCATCAATTATTTTTCATTATATAAGAACTTCAAAATGGTTATGCAGATTTACACTGATGAAGGCTTGGTAAAAACCAAAGCCGAAACCAGTCTGTTCTTGTTTATTTTGTGGTTCCTTATATGCTTAACTAATTAAATTAGTTTCAGAGCTCACAGTTGCTGGCTTCTTTTCTTTTTGGCTCAGCAACATTCACAATGGCACCACCCTCAGCATCTTGCACATGTTGCCTTATAATAGCAATGGCAGCCCCTAACTTGTTTTTGTCTCAGTTAAGCTTTTTAAGTTTTCACTTCTCTTTGTATACTGCAGTGTTGCAGTGTTTCTGAGTAAAATATGGGGGAATGTTTGCAGAGTTTTAAGTGCTGGGCTGGGCTAGTGTACTGCCTGTGTAATTGGCTTATTCTGATTGATTTCCCCTGGCAGCTCTGCTAGTTCTCCTTGGTTAACTTCCTACTACTACTTTTACTTCCATTTCCCTTTCTGTTTCCACAGGGGGCGGTACCGCACAAACAAGCATACACACGTACACACAAGCGCACATGCACGCAGACAGCCTTACACAGGCTTAGGCGGGTGCACATCCACGCACACAAGCTTAGACAGCCTTAAACAGGCTTACACGGGCACATACACGTGCACACAGGCTTAGACGGGTTTACAGGCACGCACACACATGCACACAGTGTAAGCATCTTTGCAAGAAACTTTGGTGGTAGCCACGGCATATGCCTTCGGTTTCTGGGTTTCAGTTCAGACAACTGTAGACACATCTCTTCCAGTCCTTAGTAGCTCACAGCACACACATGCCACTCTGCTCCAGTAAGCTTACAGTCTTTGATACATACCCCCCTTATGATGTCACCTATCTTCTACTCTGTTACTCCCCTAATCCTACTCTTACACTCTAGGGACATGGTTCACATGGCAGGGAAAATTGGGATTCACTATCCTTATACTCATTTGCATAGGATTATCTACTAATGCTTGGCTACATCTCTCAGACTGAGCTTCCCCCCTTAGCAACCACTACTCAGTAGCCATGTTGTCTTCAGCCTGCCATTCATTTGCATAGCAGATGGATATTTTTAATAAAATGCCTATTTTTGGCTTTTATTTATTTTTTTGGTTTTTAGAGCACTGCACATTTGCGCGGTGCTGCGCTACGCTTAAACATCGGAGATCGGGGGAAAAAATATCATTTTTTATTATTTTGCAACACATATTAATGCCAATGGCCTTATATTTGGCCATTGGCATGCTTCCTCAACTGGATGCATCCTTTATTTGGAGCTGTCATTGCTCCGTTTTGCTATTTGCAGAACGGTACTCAGTTACCAACGGAGTACATTTCTGCAAATAACACTACTCTTACTCGGACAGGTTAGTGTTTCCTGGATTGCAAATTTACCTCATTTGCATAGCTTTCAGCAGCAAATGAGGTAATTTGCATAACCTAACACTGTCCATGCAAGGGTCGTTTTAGGAGCTCTCATGCACGCCCCTGCCGGCTGTTCCTGGATCGCTCGGCAGACATATTGGCTGTCTGGAGTCTTACTCTACTCTTACACTCCGTGCAAGCCTTCGTGAATCCGGCCCATAGTCTGTTCCATGTTGCACAGTATAATTTTCAGGAAACAGCTTCAACTATTACAACTAGGCAGTGTCAAAGTAAACTTTATTGTCATTTAGAACTATACACATGTAGCCTAAATGAAATTTCGTGCACCAGCTCAATTTTTTAGATTACAAAGGAAAGTGAAACAACACATACAAGTAGAGGAATAAACATAACTAACAAATACAATACTACTCCCAATACACACAAGAAAGAGCAGAGACATTTACCAACATTCAAAAATGAAAAGAATACCCTCCCCTGAGTTAAATTAAGTACCCTATTTAAAGTAATAAAAAACACTCTACAGATTCAAAGGCCTAAGTTGTCTAATATTGCACTTGAGTGAGTTAAATAATACTGACTATGGATATAATGAATAAATATTCCACTTACTTGGAATATATGTAAGTATATGTTGCAGAAATATATAGACATTGACTTATTATGTGTCCAGACCCCTGGGGCTAGTGCCAGAGTACAGAAGTCTAATCGCTGTAAGGTAGAAACTGTTACTGAATCTTGTAGTCCTGCAGTGGATGCTGTTAAAATCTCCTGCCTGATGCCAGATGCTTAAACAGTCCATGCGCAGGATGCGTGTTGTCCTGTATTATTCAGGTGGCCTTTTGGATGCCTCTTTCAGAATAAAGATGTTGTATCGATGGAAGACTGGAACCTGTTACCTTCTCTGCAACTCTCACCACTCTTTGTAGTGCCTTCCTTTCTGTAACTGTGCAGCTTCCAAACCACACTGTGAAGTTGCAGGTGAGGATGCTCTCTATTGCACCTCTATAGATGGTGGAGAGAATATTAGGAGGAAGCTTAGCTTTTTTTAACCTTCTTAAAAAGTGGAGGAGTTGGTACACTTTCTTGGCCAGTTGACTGGTGTTTCCTGACCACGAGAGATCCTCAGATATGTCTACACCCAGGAATTTTGTACTCTTTACCATCTCCACACTCTCACCATTGATCCTCAGCACTGGGTGGTATGTTCTTCTTTTCCTGAAGCCGATGATAATCTCCTTGGTCTTGCTTACATTCAGGTCAAGGTTGTTCCACTTGCACCAATGATCAGAGATGCCACCTCCTCTTTGTATGCCCTTTCATCCTCCTTTGTGATGAGCCCCACGACTGTGGTGTCATCAGCAAACTTGATGACATAGTTGGACTTGTGCTTAGCATAGAAGCCATGGGTCAGGATAGTGAATAACAGTGGGCTGAGAACACATCCTTGTGGAACCTCGGTGTTAACCATGATATACTTTGATGTGCTCTTACCTGAACACACCCTCTGTGGTCTACCAATCAGGAAGTCCTGGATCCAGTTACAGAGATGTTTACTGATTCCTAAATGTGCCAGTTTTTCTACAAGCTGCATTGGTACCACCATATTAAATGCAGAGCTGAAGTCTATGAACAGCATCCTCACATAGTTGTCTTTGCTCTCTAAATGCTCAAGGGAGATGTGTATTGCTACTGATATGGCATCAGCTGTGGATCGGTTAGCTCTGTATGCAAACTGCAGAAGGTCAAAATCAGGAGGTAGGCATGATGAAAGATGCTTTTTGATCAGCCACTCAAGACATTTCATAACAGTGGATGGCAGAGTGACTGGTCTTTAGTCGTTATTACTGGAGTGAGTGGTTTTCTTAGGTAGTGGGATGATGTTAGTTCACTTGAAGTATGAGGGTACTTTTGCCATGGCAAGAGAGGTGTTACATATTTCCTTGAGCACTGTGCATGGTTGATCAGCACAGCCTTTTAACACCTTGTCCAGTATGTTGTTTGGGCCAGCAGCTTTCCTGGGGTTCACTCTCCTTAGCTGTCTTTTTATCTCTTATGTGCTGAGGCTGAGTACTGCATCCTTCTCTATCAAAAAGGTGCTCAAACTGTCCAGGAATTTAATGCTGTCCTCATACTGTGCTAACCTGATTTTGTAGTCAGTGATCTCCTGTATGCCTTGCCATAGTCTCCTTGCATCATTTATGTCTTCAAAGTGGCTCTGAACCTTTCTTCCATACTCTTTTATACCCCTCCTCAGATTACCTCTTGCTACACTTAAGGCTGCTTTGTCCTTATCCCTGTAAGCTGTGTTTCTCTTCTTCAGAAGCTCATATACCTTAGAGGCGAGCCATGGCTTCTGGTGAGCTTCAGCAGTGATACTCTTTGTATTTGTTACCCAACCAACACAGTTTGAAATGTGTGCCATCATTACCTTAGTGTATTCATCAGTGTTCAGATGCTGATTCACTGTGACTGCCTCCTTGAACATAGCCCAGATGGTTCTTTCAAAGCAGTCTTGGAGGGCCTCCATAGCCCCTTTGGCCAATACCCTTATTTGTTTCTTTGTGGGTTTCTCTCTAACTAGTGCAAGTTTGTAAGCTGGCAATAGCAAGTTGGTATAATGGTCAGAGTTTCCCATCTGTGGAAGTTGCACTGCCTTATAAGCTTTTTTTAAGTTTATATACACATTGTCCAGGAAATTATCACCACTTGTAGGAATGTCCACATACTGATGGTAGTGTGGGAGTACTTCTTTCAGATCTGCTTTGTTAAATTCACCAGCTGCCATGTGTACAAATTCAGGATATTTGCTCTGCAGCTCACCCATGTGATTGAATAGTTTATTTAGAGCCTCAGTGGTATTAGCACTAGGTGGGATATACACCACTGTTACACTGACCCCATTCAGCTCCCTGGGCAAGTAAAATGGTCTGCATTTAATGGACTGGAACTCTAAGTTCTCATAGCAGTGTGATAGTATGATTTCACAGTTGCTGCATCAGGTTTTGTTAACATAGATGCAGGCTCCACCTCCTCTGGCCTTTCCACATAGTGCAGGTTTTCTGCTTGCATGAAACAGCATAACATTCTCTAAGTTTGCTGCACTGTCATTTATCTTTATCATTTATCTAACTAGTGGCAGGACCAACATTTTCAGGACCACAGATAGGGTCAGCAAGTCCAGCAAATATAGATGAGGAATCTGATAGAGAACTACCAGTTACACATACTCTGTGCAGATGTAGGCATACATAATATGCCATGGCTGTGACTAAGAGGCAAACAACAGCATACACATTGGCTAGTTATGTGGAAACCTAAGATCCTAAACACATAACTAATATTAAAACTGGTACCTGCAAAACTGTACAACCTGTACTTAACCATGCAATGGTTGCATTCTGTTAACATCAGACAGAGACAACAAACACGCACACATCATATAACTGCAGTATTAGCAAGACAGGTGTGGATCCAGTATAGAAAAAAAAAGTTATATAGCTGATTAGTCACATATTCAAATACTTATATGTCCCCGAGCAGGAACATGTCCTAGGTGTACAGTAATGTCAGTAATAGCTTATGGCTGATGTTAATAATATACATTTACTGATTTTGCCCCATACTGTGCATTAAGAATTTCAGTTGACCACTGTATATGAACCAGTGAGCAGGTCAATGGTAATATAATTTGCACAAGTATACCATTAAGCAATATTAAATATCTACTTTGCATTACTAAGAATAGGTTCATAGGTTCATACTAGGCTATTGGCCCTACAAGCCTAGCCATAACAATTCCCTGACTATTTCTTCCCACACCGTTTACTTCCCTGGACCCTTGTCTAGCAGGGTGACTGACGTGATCCCCAGGGTGAATTTCATTTCTCCCATCCAATCATCAAGGTTTCTTTTGAAAAGGGCCAAAGAGGCGCTCTGCTTGACATGTCTGGGGAGTCTCTGAGTCAAGAACCTATCCCTCCAGCATGTTTTAATTTTTGTGATGACAAGGTTTAGATCCCTGGAGCGTGTGACTCTGAGGGATTGGGATTTCTTTAAGTGTCGCATGTCCAACAGCTCTGGGTTTGACATGGCCTTATATGTTAAGCAGAGATTGTCTCGTAGTAGACGATATGTGACAGAGTATAGCTGGAGTTTTTTAAGGCGGTCAGCATAGGGCATCTGCTTTAGGCCTGTGATTCATTTAGTGAGGTATTTCTGCAGCCTTTCCAGTTGTTGCCAGTGTCTTGAAAGGTACATACCAAATGGGGCATTGTATTCTATAATGGGTCTAATGAGGAATGAGTACAGGGGGACAATGAATACTAAAAAAACATGGAATGAAGGCATAATATAATATAATACATAATCAGTAATTCATAAATGAGTATGAATGGTAAAAACATTTATTCTGCAATGCATTTCCATTAAAGCAAGCTTCTGTGCCTCAGGCATATATGCAGCCCAAAGTCACAAAGAAATGTGAAGAGGTAGGGCATAGTCATCACCACTTGTACAGAGTGGGTAGGTACACAAGCCTGATACCAAAGAAGTGAATGTATGTTAGTAAAAAAAAAAAAAAAAAAAAAAAAAATATATATATATATGTGTGTGTGTGTGTGTGTGTGTGTGTGTGTGTGTGTGTGTGTGTGTGTGTGTGTGTGTGTGTGTGAGAGTGATTCCCGTGCACTGGCCCAGTAATCAAGGAGCCTCAATCCTCACCACTAGGATCAATAAGGGGCGTGCACATTGGGAAGGATAACAAGTACACACACACAGTAAAGTAAAATTTCAATTAAGAGCACATAGAGATCACAGTCAGTCTGGGGCTCATTTCTCCCTTTCTCTCCAGAACCCCAATAAGACTCCCCAATGGCTCAGCTATAGGGTCAGATCTCAGCCTAGTGGTCAAGCTAAAACCTCCAGCAAACTCTCTGTTCAATCAGTGCTTCGTGTCATTTCCCAAGTAGCTGACACACACACACACACACACACACACACACACACACACACACACACACACACACACACACACACACACACACACACACACACACACACACAATATTTGATTTAGATACAGACACACAGACACTCCTGGGCAAGGCTGGCACAGCCTTTCTGCCCAGACTATAAGATAGAAATCACTGCCACCAACCACTAATATCAGCTACTATAAGGCCCTTCACAAAGCGTAACCAGTTTCACTGTGTAATATTACTGATATCTAAATAGTAAATGTGACTGAGCAGCAAGACTATTGGTGTGGCTTGGACAGTATCACCAAATACATGCAATGTACTCTAAGAGTTTAAATTATCTCTACACAAAACAGCCCCAGTTGAAAGGTTTAAAGATATTTAATAAATAATAAAAACACAAGACAATACTTATTACTTCAACACAATGACATAACAGAGTTCAGAGATCACAGGAAACTTTTAAAACAATATTGTAGGATAGTCTGACATAAATATAGAAAACAGCTAGACTAGTCTGGCTAAATTCCTGTCTAACTCTAAGAGAAATACTAAGATCTAAGATCCTACTTACAGAGCAAAGGAAGTTCCTGGTGAGTTGTTGTCAGCTTTAGACAAAATCCAAAATGCTCAAATCTTTCTTTCTGAGATAGTCTTAAATTGATAACACCCAGTATTGCTGAATCATTTCATACTACATCATTTTTATCACTTCTCCTGAAGTTTCCCAGGCTCATAGAACTCAAAATTTAACATCTGTTTGTAAAATGACATCCCAGGCTGTGTACTACATGAACTACAATATGAACTGGCACCTCACCTAAGTGTCATGTTTAATCATAGGCGCAGAGCTACAGTTATCCCACTCCACAAGGGGGGGGGTCCACCTTGGATCCCGGAAACTACTGTCCCATCAGTCTGACGAGCCTTATTTGCAAGGCCATGGTGCGTATTATCATGGAACTTATAAACAAAGACATTGGCAACCTTCAAACACTGGACCCCACTCAGTTTGGGTTGATGAAGGACCGATCTTGTCTTCTGAACCTGATTGACTTCTTCGAATCAGTCTCCAGAGCCATGGACAAGGATAAGGTGGTCCACACAACCTATCTAGACCTTGCCAAGGCCTTTGACACCATCCCACACTCTGGAATCATAGATAAATTTACTAAGCTGGGCATTAATCTCTACATCACCCAATGGGTTGCTAACTGGCTTACTGATAGAACCCACACTGTAAAAGTAACCGACTCCAAATCCAGCTCCAGGCACAAGTGACAAGTGGAGTACCTCAGGGTTCAGTCTTGGAAATGCTCTTGTTTGGCATCCACTTCTCTGAAGTACAGGCCAACACTAAGGGACTCTGGCTAACAAAGTTCACAGATGACTGCAAACTGGGAGCCATTATTGAATCACCAATTGATGTGGATACTATACAAAAGGGCCTTACAGAAACAGATGCTTGGTGCCAGAGCCATGGGCTCAAGCTCAATGCCAAGAAATGTATAGTTATCCCCTTTGGGAAAAAACATGTACCCATGAATTACCATATAGGTGGCAGTACACTAAACACCGAAAGTGTGATAAGAGACTTAGGGGCACAGGTGGACAGTGGTCTCACCTTCGATGACCACATCGCCACAACAGTCAGAAAATCCTTCTATGTGGCACACCTCATCACTAAAGGCTTTTCATCCAGAAAAAAGGAGGTCATTGTCCCACTGTACTCATCCCTCATTAGACCCATTATAGAATACAATGCCCCGTTTGGTATGTACCTCTCAAGACATCTGCAACAACTGGAAAGGCTGCAGAAATAGCTCACTAAAAGAATCACAGGCCTAAAGCAGATGCCCTACGCTGACCGCCTTAAAAAACTCCAGCTATACTCTGTCACATATTGACTACTCAGAGGCAATCTCTGCTTAACATACAAGGCCATGTCAAACCCAGAGCTGTTGGACATGCTACACTTAAAGAAATCCCAATCCCTCAGAGCCACACGCTTCAGGGATCTAAACCTTGTCATCACAATAAACAAAACATGCTGGAGGGATAGGTTCCTGACCCAGAGACTCCCCAGACTCTGGAATAGATTGCCCATACATGTCAAGCAGAGTACCTCTTTGACCCTGTTCAAAAGGAACCTTGACGATTGAATGGGAGAAAAGAAATTCACCCCGGGGATCACGTCAGTCGCCCTGCTAGACAGGGGTCCAAGGAAGTAAATAGTGTGGGAAGAAATAACCAGGGAATTGTTATGGCTAGGCTTGTATAGGCCCTAGGGCTGATAGCCTAGTACCAACCTATGAACCTATGA
This sequence comes from Protopterus annectens, assembly GCF_019279795.1. Taxonomy (NCBI): domain Eukaryota; kingdom Metazoa; phylum Chordata; order Ceratodontiformes; family Protopteridae; genus Protopterus; species Protopterus annectens. Next base: position 917,034,406 of record NC_056726.1, read on the forward strand.
ACCTATGAAATCTTGCACCTGACAGGAAACCACAGCAATAAAGGACACTTTCCAATCTATACAAACCTAACTAAAAGTAACCTCAACAAACTAGCAACAGCTTACCATAACATAGCCAGATTTGCAACAGGAGCCCCATTTCGTACTCACCATTGCTCTAATCTCAAACAGCTAGGCTGGCTAGAACTACAAAATCATATACGACTTCTGCAACTGACCATTACCCACAAAATCTTTCATCAGCCCACTAATACCACTATACTCTGTTCCCTTATTACCCCATATAAAAACATCTCTTCCCTACACTCTGCTACCAAACTACTAGCTGCCTCCAACAAATCCAACAACAAAGCTGGGAATAGTCTGTTTTCCAACTGTACTGCACCCATCTGGAACAAACTTCCAAGTGAACTTATGTCTATTACCTCTTTACATACTTTCAAGAAGCATATAAAATCATGGATTTACTCCCAGTGGCTCTGCCCTTGTTCTAACCCTAACTAATCCTTTTTTGTTCCATGCCTTTTCCTTTCTCCTGCTATCTTTAACAAGATATTCTCTTACTGTTTCTTTACTTCTCATCTAATCTTGGATTCTCAATACCACTATGATGGATGGATGTTTAAAAGAAGAATCTAATGTACTTTTTCCTGTTGATGCTACTAGTAGTTTTAGACTTTTATGAAAATGTTATGTACTACAGTCTGTCTGTTAAATACACCCTCTGTACAACTATGTTTGTAAAATTATGTCTTACTGTGGAGCTTTTCTCCCCGGGCCTCTACTGAAAATGGACATTAATCCAGCTAGACTAGCCCGGTCAACAAATGTAAAATAAAAAATAAAATAAATAAATAAAACCTAGTAATTAACTATTGTCCTAAGATAATAGAAAGAATTTCTTAGTCCAGACATTCTGTCTTTGGCCTTGAGAGCAAACAATCACAAAATGCTTTACTTATCAACTTTCTTCCAGCAGGGTGCAGTGTGGTTACATTTTTGAAGCTCAGAACATAACACAATTTTCTTACATTTGTTACACAAGTTTGTGGATCATATTAATATTTACAATAACATAGACTTATTTACAAAATTCTATCTAGCTAGGCTGGCAGCCTTTGCATACCCCCCACCCCCACCCCGAGAACTCAAGTTAGCTTTCCAAGTGACCCTTGAGAAACGTTGCTTGAGAGGGTTAGGTATATCTGAGTATACCTTACCCCATTCCCTGTCTTGAGAGCCCAACTGCGTTGGCATTGCTAATCCCACTGCGGTGCTACATTGACATATCATATGCTTGAAACCCTAGGCTCCATCTTAGCAACTTGGCATTTTGCTTGCTGGCTTAATGTAACCATGTTAGGTGATTGTGATCTGCAACTACAGTGAATTTCCTTCCATACAGATAAGGCTGAAGTCTCTGCAGTGCCCACACTACGGTTAGACATTCCTTTTCTACAACTACATAGCATTCCTCCTTGGGTTGGAGCCTATGACTGAGATAAACCACTGGGTCCTCTTCTCCCTCTAAAGAAATCTGTCTTAGTACAGCCCCCACCCCATGGTTTTTAGCATCCACCTGCACAACAAATTATTTGCTGTAATCTGGACTGGCTAACACTGGGGGTCCTCCCAAAGCTTCTTTAAGCTTCTGGAATGCCTGATCACATGCTGTGGTCCACACTACCTTATCCGGCCTGTTTTTCCTTGTCAGGTCTGTAAGGGGAGCAGCTATGGTACTATAATTGGGGATGAACGTTCTGTAGTACCTGCTGTCCCTAAGAATGCCCTCACCAGCTTTTTACTAACAGGTGCAGGCCATGCCTGAATGGCTTCCACTGTGGCAGGTTCTGGCCTTATCTTACCACTCCCCACTCTATGTCCCAGGTAGCAGACCTCTGCCATACCCACCTGACATTTGCTCAGCTTAATGGTCAGTCCTGCCCACTGTACTCTGCCCAGCACATCCCTGACATGTTGAAGGCGCTCTTGCCAGGAATGGATGTAAATGGCAATATCGTCTAGGTAAGCAAGGGCAAACCTTCCTGCTCCTGCTAAGATATGATCTACCAGCCTCTGTAAAGTTGCTGGTCCATTTTTCATCCCAAAGGGCATCTTTCTGAACCCATAAAAGCCAAAGGGAGTCACAAAGGCTGACTTCTCTCTAGCACTGGGAGTCAAGGGCACTTGCCAGTAACCCTTGGTAAGATCAATGGTGGTAAGATACTTAGCCCCACCTAGCTGCTTTAGAGCTTCATCCAACCTAGGCATGGGGTGAGTGTCTGACTCTGTGTGACTATTTAATTTCCTGTAATCCACACAGAGCCTGGTGCTGCCATCCTTCTTTGGCACCAGCACCACTGGGGAGGCCCAGGGACTGTTGAATTCTGAATTTCCCCTAGTTCCAACATTTCCTGTATCTCTTCCCTCAGAGTCTGTTTGACTCTCTCAGGCACCTTATAAGGGGCCTGCTTAATAGGCCTTTGTGGTCCTGTATCCACCTGGTGCTGCACCAGGTGGGTACACCCTGGTTTCCCAGTGAATATGTCCCTAAACTCTTGTAACACTGCTCGGATTTCTTGAACCTGGGTAGGAGATAGCTGCTGGGACATTGCTACCCCTTCCACTGAGGTGTCAGTCCAAGTCTCATTGATGAGATCAGTCACCAGATCTCCTTAGGACTCCTCCTGCAATCCACTGCAAATACTGATCACAAGGGCCTCCCTATCATGGTAAGGTTTCATCATGTTAACATGGTACAATTTTTGCTCCTGCCTCCTGCCTAGTAGTTCCGCCATGTAGTTAACATCACTGACCTTCCTTACCACCGTGTAGGGTCCCTCCCAGGGTGCTTACAGCTTGTTGTGTCTGACAGGAATGAGAACTATTACATGCTGCCCTATAGCATACTCTCTAGCTCGAGCATTCCTGTCATACCAGACCTTTTTCTGTTGTTGGGCTTCTGCCAGGTTCTCCTGAGCCAGGCCCATGAGTTCCCTGAGCCTTGTCCTGAGGTTTAGGACATATGCCACAACAGACTCCTTGTGAGAGTCACACTCACCTTCTCACCCATCTCAAATTAAATCTAGAGGTCCTCTCATCCTATGCCCATACAGCAACTCAAAGGGTGAAAAACCCGTGGATTCCGGGGGAACCTTCTGTAAGCAAACAACAGATGGGGAAAATATTTGTCCCACTCCCTCTTAAACTGGTCTGCAAATGCTTGTAGCATGTACTTCAGTGTAGAGTTTAACCTCTCAACAAGATCACTAGTCTGGGGATGGTAGGGGGTGGTCTTTAGGTGCTTCACCCCAAAGTACTTCCACAGACGAGACAGCAGGTCTAACATGAAATTGGCACCTCTGTCAGTCAGTACTTTTTTTGGGAAACCTACCCTGCTGAAAATCTCTAACAAAGCATTTGCCACCTTTTCTGCCTCAATGGAAGACAAAGCTCCTGCCTCAGGGTATCTTATAGCATAATCTACTACCACTGGGACATACCTTTTCCCTGCAGAACTTGGGGTAGGCCCCACAAGATCCATAGCTATCCTCTGAAATGGCTTCTCAGTCACAGGCAAAGACATAAAAGGAGCTCTCACCTTGTCTCCTGACTTGCCTACCTTTTGGCACTGCTCACAGGTCCTGCAGTACCCTGTTACATCTCTGGAAATTCTAGGCCAACAGAAGTTCTGTATAATACATCTCTTTGTATGTTTTATGCCCATATGACCTGCAAAGGGAATACCATGGGCTATGGCTAGAAGCTCCAGATAGTAGGCTCTAGGCACTACCAACTTCACCTTCTAGCTCTCCCTCAGGGGTCCACTCTCTATACAGTAACCCTTTGTCCCAGTATACAGATTCCTCCTTCCCTTGAGAATCGGGCACCTCACTAGCTACCTGCCTCAGGTCTTATAATGTAGGGTCTGAAAGCTGAGTCTTCCTCAACTCTCTCTTTGTAACCCTTCCCAGCTCCGCTTCCACAGGAAGTCTAGCATCCTCTGACACTGGTGCCTCACTTTCAACCTTGGTACTACTACTCACCTCTGCCCTTGCAGTCACTCTGTCCAAGGGACCATCAGTACTCACAAGCAGCTGTGGCTCACCTCCAGTCTCACTGCTACAAGGTAGTTCCCTGTCTGAAGTAATGACTTTACCAGTCCTGGTTGCAAGTGTGCCGTCTGTCTGGGTCTCCCCCAGGCTACCAGACCCACATGCTTTTCTCCATGCCTGACTGCATGTAACTGCATAAACACATGGTACTGCCTTATCAAAATCCTTCCCTATCACGACATCTGCAGGATGGTAGTTTGGTACACCTGTTGTCTCAAGACAACCTACTATTGGCATTTTGTCTTTCCCACTTACTGGCTCTCCCACCTTTTCTTTCCCACCATGCCTCCATGGCATCTATATGCCACATGGCCCCACTGGTTGCATTCAAAACATTTAATCCTATGTCCTGGATGTGTACCTGGACTCGTGGCTTCCCATGCTACTGGCAGATTCTGTTGAGGCAATCTGGGCTGCTCACCATGGGTTCCTTTAGACCCATGAGTAGCACTAGGTGTCCCTTTCGTCTGCAGTGATGCCCTGCTTGCTAGGTATAGGTCTCCATTCTTCCCCAACTCATCTGAAGTAGCACATTGTCTATCAGCTAACCAGCTCCTTATGTCCTCAGGCAAAGTGCTAAGGGCTTCTTCCCTCACCAAAAGTTCTGCTAGCCCTTCAAAAGGGGTGGCCTGACATCCACTCACCCACTTATGAAAATAAGTGCTTAGTTCAGCAACATATTCATACACACTTTCATCTGCCTGGCGTATATGCTCATTAAATTTTTTCCTATAAGCTTCAGGTGTTAGCTTAAAAAATTCTAGCCAACAATTCTTAATAGCAGTATAATCAAAAAATTCAGAATCAGATAATTTAGACAGCACAGTTACAGCTTTACTATGGAGTAAGGGGGTCAGGAACCAAAGTCAGAGTCTTTGGTCAACGTCATACTGTTTACATACCCTCTCAAACATATGAATGAAATTATCAAAATTATCCCCCTCTGTAAACTGCAGAAAAAATGTACTGACCTTTTGTGCTTCTGAGCTCTGATTACTCCCTTGCCCATTACCTCCATGACTCTGGTGAAGAGTCAGCATCTCCTTTTCATGCTGCCTCTGCCTCTCCTTCTCCTCAGGTTCTAGGTGTAGCAGTTTCTCATTCTCCTCAGCCTGTAGACATCTCAGTCTCTCTGCTGCTTCTGTTTCCAAATGCCTGGCCTCCAACTCAAGTCTCTTTAGCTCCAGATGGATTTTTAAGTCCTCTGCAGAAAGGCTGAGCTGTCCATTCTCTGAGTGTTGTACATCTCCACGGCCAGTCTGATCATCCTCCTGGTTGCTATTCTCTGATGCAGCAGGGACCAAAGCTGCAGTCATGTCTGCCTTAGTCAGGTTACCAGTAGAGCAGTCAGTTCAGCACTGCCCCCCCCCCCCCCTTGACCATGAGGACTACCTCTAACCGGAGTTGCACTGCTAATTATATGGCCCTGGCTAGACATCGGTGTGCTATCTGAAAGTGAATGATGTCTGCTGAATGAGCTTTCATCATGACTACATCCTGGATGATGACCACAAAGACTATCATGTCTGGGTTTGGACACTGCAATCACTGACAGAGCAGTGGGATCTTGCATTGCCATGTTGGCTCACACTGGATGATGTAGCAGTTCTCTGCCCTCATGGATACCGACCCTCTCCCAGCAGATGTTCCATTATAGACATTGTCTGATCCAGTGTGTCATTCATTCTGTTCAAAGAGTCACCCACATGGTTCAGGCAGTCCCACATGCCAGAATGCACTAAGTTTAGCACTCACGTTATCTCTTCTGAGACCCTTGTAGAACATGCCTGTGCTCCTGTGATGGTCCTACACATACATTGTGTGGCAGCTACTGGCATATCAACATTAGGAGGAAGGTGGGCAGCAAGCCTCTTCCAAGCACCTCTATCAACCCATCTGTGTGATAGCTTGCCATCACAATCTCTATGGGGAGAATCAACCAGTTCTGCAGCTGGAGTAACTACACTGCCCTGATCAACTGTGTCACTCTGAACCTGTCCTGTATCTGAGGTCTCTGTGCCATAATTGTGCATAGGCATACTGACTGTGTATGAAATATGGGCAGGGGAAGTTGGATGTACAACCTCAGTGCCTGAATGGCCTGCTGCACTCCCAGATTGTGTCTCTGCATTGTCACCATCATCATCAGAGGCTGCCAATAGTTTGACATCAGGCAGTTGGGGTTCCACAATGCCACTGGTAGGATCACCTATGATAAAAAGTAATCAACACAACAGAGAGAGAAATAGAATATAAATTGATTAAATTTATGTTATGTGAAATATATATTAAAAAAACAGATGCTAATGCAATGACAAAATGACTTCCAGGTAGACATACATTTACTTTATGTACTTTAATAATAATATGAAAGGTGAGCATACTATGTGCAGGTGGTCATGCAAATGAGAACCAGATGTGATTACATCTAAGAAAGGGAGATGAATCATGGATGATGAGTATTACAAGGCAATGACACAAGAAACAGAAAACAATCCCCTTGACAGCTGCAGAATAAGGCATATCTCATGCAAATGTTTGCTGTCAAGTTGACTCCCCCACTTCTCTCTCTCTCCCTACCTCATTGTCTCTTATATCCAACCCTTCTTGCTCTGTCTTTCTCTCACTACATATATATATATATATATATATATATATATATATATATCTACAGATTTACTTGTAAACATCGAAGTATACAAATCTTAGACAGCTAACGGTCAATCCTAAAAGACTGAAAGCCAAAACAGTAAAAAAAAAAAACAAGCACTCAAGGAAGTGATTTTGTCATAATGGTTAAGGTCTTTGCCTCATGAACACAAAATACAGGGTTTGATTCTAACCTTGGTTATTGGCTGGGCTTAAAATAACCTTTCAAGACAGGTAACCTAGAATTTACCTATAAATTAATGTTACCTATAAATTAATTAATGTTTTTTTGTGTGTGAGGGGGGCAATCCCTCCTACACCCCATGGGAGAGTCTCAGTATCTCACATCCCCTGCTAATTATATATATCAACACCGAGATTACTCTACAGTAGGGAAAGGGCGATTTCCCTGATCACCATTGTGTACAATCTTGTACAGACTTAACAACAACAGAACTGATCAAATGAGTTTTCATCACTTCTGCCTGTGTTAAACACATCAGAACTACAAACATTCAATTATATAGAGTGTTTCCATATATACATATAACATATGACATATATATGTATGTATATAATATGTATGTATCTAATGAGAATTATTTAAAGATATTGCATACCTGAAAGTTTTGAGGTAGACAGACTAACTTGGATTGTCTTCTCCGTCAGTCCCAACATCAACAATTCTTTTTGAACCCTGTGCTGAGCTGCCTGCATCTCTGACAGTGGACAAGAACTTCTCTTCAGTAAGTGGTGGTTTGGTAGCAGGACCACCCCTCCCATAGCAATATGTTCCTTGGCGATTACAGCTACCCTAAATCTTGCTTGTGTGATCATATCACTGACCCTCTATTTTATTTTTGAATATGTACATCCATGACCTCCTTATGTCATTGACCACCTGCTCCCAGATATGGTCATTGGGGGACTTTTATTCTCTGCCTGTCTCTAAGAGGAATGACCCATGGTGATGTAGTACCTGAAGATCATGTCATTCTTAGCATCATTATATAGTAGTTTATTGGGTGCAGATGTCTTGGGTGCCATAGTCCTGTATGAAAGGAAATATAAAAGGAAACAAATACGTAAGTAGCCTAGAAATGGTTGGTAATGCAGTCAAACCTATAGCACCTTTTTGTATACTTCCAGTTAACACCTATTGCTCCTTATGGCATCTATATGTTTCTTCGGTCTGAACTTTTAACTGAACAACCTAGCAGCTCATAATAGACAGATATGGAAATGACAAGAATTTATTAATAAAATTACACTAAGGTTGTTAATCCAGGATGTCCCATACTATAAAAGCCTTGACTATATTATAATTTTTAAGTTGATTTTCCCTCTGGAATTTAAGGATGTGTGCATGCTCTAAGATGTGCAACATTCCATGTCACATTGGTGTTAATGAGTTAACAAATCAAATATCTATGGATGCATCCATCCATCATGCACAAAATAAATGAAAAAGTAAGGCTCCATATGGGGACACACAAATTAATACAGATACTCCTGGCAAATAAAAAAAGAAAATGAAAAAACATTGCTAAAGGTATGTCAGGAGTACAAACATTTTTGTAACCCTGCAGTGCATTGCAGCATTAACCAAAATAATGTACACCTTTGAAGTAAACATGGCTATGACCTCGATATTCATAGTCCCCCGGATTCATGAAGCTTGCCGCAAGGTCGGTGTAAGGCCTGCCCGGCCGTGCGGTGTATAAATGGTGTAGTAGCGCCATATGCATATTAATGAAGGTGCGCCGCTACCACATCCACGTGCATAGGACACGTGCGCGAGTGCATGGGACGTTACTAAGCTGTGACCGGAGGCGTGTCAATGTCAGCTGGCGATGAGCAACCTAAACTGCTGAATATTATAGCCTGCCTGCAATAGTAATCTCACCTATCAGTGTCCGTGGATAATGAAACGTATGCAAAGCATGCAAGACAGTTCCTGGCCACACAAAATGGAGAACCAAACAGAAATGCACGCAACATAAGATAATATTCCATCCATAGAACAAATGATATTTAAAATCGTGTGTCCGTAATGTACTGCACTGTCAGAAGTTATACCCAGTGGAAGTGAAGCGCATCATGTCAGCATGCCGCCAATACACAGGTCTAGCCCCATGGGTATGGTCACCAGCAGTTCCACAGTGGTAGTGATAGTACACAGCAGGGCAGTTGTGGCTATATAACAACCGTAAAGAAACCTGACAGTCCAAATTGTATACCAAACACACACAAGCATATGTATATTAAAATGTGCTACACACATGAACAGGAATGTACCCGTCACATACACATAGGATGCTATACGTGGAACCGGGATATCCAAAAGTAGAACCCATGCATGCAAATGCAATATGCAACAACCCCTGTATAGCACATAACCCGCACCCATGTCCGAATGTCCACCAAATCCAGCTACCAGCCTTGCGCATCCGTACACCTGCACATAGTGAGTATTCCCCATATGTAGTAGGAAATATCGTCCTAGGCAGTGTCCGGATTGCAAATATGTATCCCACGAATGTAAACATCTCATCACAGGTACGTAAATCCAAATGCCCGCGCGTTAATGTTACGGCAAAATGTGTGTACATCCCGCGTGGGATAAGTAACCTGTTGAAACCTCAGAGTTGTGTACATGCCACGGTGTCCATTACTGTACACATCTGGACAAAACATGTATGTGTAGTCATGGTACTGTTCAATGTCTACACAGACATGCAATTCATACTACGCAGGATGGAACAGCTGTCCACCATGCAGGTCACCCCACTAGGGTTGCCACCTGTTCAGATGGCCAAGGTGGGACATCCCTTGTAGAAATGTGAGAATTTGCAGGATAAAACATACCCCCAGCCAGTGCAAAGGACAGAAATACACGTGTATGCCAAGATAAAAGTTCATGCCTTAGCATTTGAATAGCTTATGCTATCCCAAATAATAGTTATGTGTACCAGATACAAAATACCTGTATCATGCAACTAGTACAGAAAATAAGAAATATATTATTGTCTTAAAATCACAGGACATTTGCCATGTCTTAGGTGTCGTCGCAGGACACAACTGTCCAAAGTGGGACCTCCCCTCGCAAAGAGGAACAAGTGGTAACCCTACACCCCACCGAATTATCGACAGTATATATTCAACTCAATCACATACCGACACCACCTCTCAGCCTATTACAGCAACAAAAGGATGGGAGGACAAATAGGGACAGATGTAATTACTGCTCCCACAAGCTTCGAAAGTTCACTGAATAATAGTATGTACATAAGCAGGAATTGTTGTGAAGGATGTGGGGTAGTCCCCAGTATTACAGAGGTCCGTACAAATATACTGTAACAAACCGTCACATATGTTGACTGTACTACTGCATACCCGTAGTTAATTCATAGTTACGTCATGTGCAAAATAATAACCCCCATAAGAATGAATACAGGAAATAGTCAAATGTGAATGGGAACACCACTCACTGTAGATTATGTATCGTAACCACCCCCACCCATATTATGTATTGCCAACATCATAAGCTGCGGACAGGTGCCCAAACACCTGTGTCTGTAAACAGATTAAATGTACAAAATGTACAATCCCTGTCCATGTGCTTTGTCTGACATCTGAACATGGTCAGGGCAGTTCCGTTCACCAGTCGGACAAGCCTAAACCCAGATCACCACATGAACACCCTCACAATTAAATACCTGTATGTGTCAGGAATATAAGCCTTTGGGTTCTGAATATCCCTGCAGTGATGAAATATGCAGCATGGGTCCAGAGCAGTAGGGAATAGGGAATGTGTAACATGTAGTACCACATTCTTCCCAGCAGGAGAATGGATGCCTGTGACGTAAGTGAAGTGGAGAGGCATATGTTAATGTAGCTATGTACTATGGGTATGCATATAAATGAGTCAGAACACCAAACGTATACTGGTTACAGCATCCGCCAGCGTGAATGCAGTCGGTTGAACAACGACTACAGCACATATAATGTGAAAGTGTAATGAATGCGTCTGTGCTGTACAGACAGTTAAATATGTAAAGGTGAACGTGTGTTTCGCAAATGTCCGTTAACGGGATTACAGATAAGTACTGGTACTGTCACAAGTAATAAAGCCCACGTAAGCACAAAGACTTAGTAAACATATGTAACCCACAATAAGGATATGTATGCGCGCCCGCGCATAACCTACAATAAGGAAATGCAAGTGCGCCTGTGCATGTGTGATCTGCTCACAGCATAGTAAATGAATGCTGTTTCCCCCACGTTAGTTATACATGGCTCAAACCGGTTAACCTCGTAAAGTATGAAACCGGATGAAGCCATGCAAACTACCGTTACATATAGGGACAAACCCCAGATATGTGCCAGAACAAACATAGAAAGTGGATAGAATAATGGGTGCGTCAGTAGCATGGATTCTCCGAAGGGTATGCAGTCGTAACCTGAACTGCTTGCCAGAAATCCCCACCGTAAGTCTCAGATGAAATGCCACTACATTGCCAGATAGACACAGGTTTATGTAAAACACAGCGAAGATAAAGGGGCAAGCAGCTGTACACTCAGCGACAATCTGTATAGTGGAAAGGTATGGTATGGATAAAGATATATGTGTATACACATAATCCACAGACGTAAACCAAAGCAAGTTATGAAATAAGGATTGTACATGTATATATGTATACACAACAGACTTATGTCCGTAGATATGACATATGTACATAAATAGGCGACGTTACATCTAATATGGGTAGACAAACAGACATGCAGGAAAGGTGAATAAACCGCAGCATTCAAAAACATTGGCCAGAAAGTGACAGTCCAGCAAGTTCTACACTTTAAACATGCAGATAGGTGTCCATTGCAGGACTCCATAAATTGGAATACGTAGTGTCAACTGACATTGACGCAAAAGAAGTGACCGCAGCAAATACGAAATAGCTGTACATGCAACAGTATCAGGTGCAAGGGTGATGACACATGTGTCGATAGAATGTATGATGTACGAACTGATATCCGGAGAGTGGAGAGTGCATATAAGTGCCTCCACACTTCAGTAACGCACACATTAAAAATGTGTAATGGGTACTGTAGAGGGTTGTCAGGTATGGGAATCATGGGTATGCAGATATGGGCCTAGGTGTTGTTTGGCATGGATTTCGTAGGCCCGCCCCGCAGGAGTGATGTGGGTACAGCACATGCCTATATCCCCAATAATGGGGCAAACCATCCACTGGATATTGCGGAAAGCATTTTGGCAATATGTAGGGCCCTATATCAGTGTCATGTAGGCGATAATCATGGATGGACATGCGTACGACCAAGATGGTACCCATACCTGGCGGACTGTCAGAATAACACAGCTGCACTAAGGCATAGCACATGAAATACAAATAGGGACTACATTAGATATACCCCAGACAAAGTCAGAACGTGGTAAGAATACTGGCGTACCTATGAATATGGATGTTATGAGTGTTACTAATCATGTAATGGAAATGTCAGTCACTATTATCTACCGCACAGTCCGTAATGCCTTGCCAGCAATGTACCAGAAAGGCACATCACTATGACAAATGTAACAAGTTCAAACGTCAGGGTGTTTACCCAGAATATGTACAGGTTAGGGGTATGAAGGTAACCTGTCCAGAATACATGTACAGAACCTGTGATACTAGGTGGACAGGTGAGAAGAAAGACATTAGGACAAATGAGAAAACATGTACAAGTCACACGCATGTACACCGACAAATGTGAATGACAACGCATGCCCTGTGAATGTCAATGTGGACGGTAAATAGACACAAACGTAATGTGTCCCTCAGGGTGTCATGCAGTGTCACCGTAACAATGTCCAGTCCCCCAGACACGTACATGAGCTCTGCCACTGATGGAAAGTGCAAATACCGGCGCACAAATATGGCACATGATAGACCAATTAGTGTGGATAAGCAGCTGTTGGCCTGTGTGAGGAATACAACTGTCTGGGTGGGTGTGTCCTGCAATATAATTGTAATGGCATGTGGCCTGTGATGCCACCATACAGTGTGTGTATTGGTGTCAGAAAGTTGATATGTTGTTACAGACACATACTCCGCAACTGTACAGATTTACGATGAATGTGCAGAGTTCTGCCTCATATGTTGAGTGTGTTCCATGTAACAGTAACATTCTGGCACTTCCATGATAACTGAAGACATGAAATGATGACAAACATGTGCGTAAGACACCAAATCCGACAGAAAAGCCATACCAATGCAAAACCTATTATTGTGCCAACTATTTACGTTTGTAAGAGCAACATGTCAATACTGCCCCTATGTGTCCCACTATCAGATAAGGCCTTGTCCAGCAACTTGCTCTAGGAGGTGGAGTGGTATGAACAGAAACAGATACATGTGTGAGGAAACAGCAATATCGACTGCAAGAAAATGCAGAAGGTATCACATGCGCTGCAGTAGGATGTGCAGTACTGTCCGCAGGTATGTGCTGACATTGCAAATGACACAGCAGTCTACATGAAGAACCTTTAGGGCTGTCACCTTTACAAATGATGATACTGGGACGTACCCACAGCCATGCACACAGTACAAATAGACATACACACATCAAAACTAGGCCATGATACATGAAGCCTCCGGCGTGTACGAGTAGAGTGAGAGTACAGCAAGGATAGATGTCTGCCAAGATATACAGCAAACGCTTGTAAGGGTGTGTAACACCACCCATAACACGGACGTTGCATGGACAATGTTGGGAGTTGCAACATACCCCATTGGTATGTGAAAGCTATGCAAATATGCGATACATAAAACAGTCAGCTGCCCATGCAAGAGCAGGGTTATGGGCAGACAGTAGATATATATATAGAGAGAGAAAGAGAAATACAGACATACACATGAGACAGGGCTGGTAATTGAACCTACACATGAATACCCTATCACACTACAGGATGACGCATTTACAGAACATGCTACCGAGACTACTAAACACAGCAGACACACAGGCATTCTACTAGGTGCGTGTCAACATCTGCAAAGACAAAGACGGCAGCAGAATACATCTGTATTGCAAAGCATCTAAAAGCATAACCTGAGTCCCCAGGCAGATGGGAGCATGCACACATACACACACACACATCTGGCAGGCCTGGGAATCGAACCTACACCTAACTACACTATCACACTACAGCATGATGCATTTACAGAATGCGGTATGGAGATTACTGAACACCGCACTCACAGAAGTATACCTCTAGGTGGGTGACATCATCCGCAAAGGCAAAGACGCCGATAGGGAATGTATGTGTTGTGAGGCATCAAAAAGCATTACTGTGTCCCCAGGCAGCTGGAAACACGTGCACGCACACACACACACACACACACACACACACACATTTGGAAGGGCCGTGAGTTGAACACACACCTATCTACTCTAACACACTGCAGCATTACGCATTTACAGAACGCGCTACCGAGATTACTGAACACAGCACTCTCAGAGGCATACTTCTATGTGGGTGACATCATCCGCAAAGGCAAAGACGCCGATAGGGAATGTATGTGTTGTGAGGTATCTAAAAGCATTACTGTGTCCCCAGACAGCTGGAAACACACGCACACACACTTGGAAGGGCTGGGAATTAAACACATACCTACCTACTCTAACACACTACAGCATTATGCATTTACAGAATGCGCTACCGAGATTACTGACCACAGCACTCTCAGAGGCATACTTCTAGGTGGGTGACATCATCCGCAAAGGCAAAGATGCCGATAGGGAATGTATGTGTTGTGAGGCATCTAAAAGCATTATTGTGTCCCCAGGCAGCTGGAAACACATGCACACACACACTTGGAAGGGCCAGGAGTTGAACACACACCTACCTACTCTAACACACTACAGCATTACGCATTTACAGAACGCACTACCGAGATTACTGAACACAGCACTCTCAGAGGCATACTTCTAGGTGGGTGACATCATCCGCAAAGGCAAAGACGCCGATAGGGAATGTATGTGTTGTGAGGCATCTAAAAGCATTATTGTGTCTCCAGGCAGCTGGAAATGCACACACACACACACACACACACATACACACTTGGAAGGGCTGAGAGTTGAACATACACCTACCTACTCTAACACACTACAGCATTACGCATTTACAGAACGCGCTACCTAGATTACTGAACACAGCACTCTCAGAGGCATACTTCTAGGTGGGTGACATCATCCGCAAAGGCAAAGATGCCAATAGGGAATGTATGTGTTGTGAGGCATCTAAAAGCATTACTGTGTCTCCAGGCAGCTGGAAACACACACACACACACACACACACACACTTGGAAGGGCTGGGAATTGAACACATACCTACCTACTCTCACACACTACAGCATTACGCATTTACAGAACGCGCTACCGAGATTACTAAACACAGCACTCTCAGAGGCATACTTCTAGGTGGGTGACATCATCCGCAAAGGCAAAGACGCCGATAGGGAATGTATGTGTTGTGAGGCATCTAAAAGCATTACTGTGTCCCCAGGCAGTTGGAAACACACACACTTGGAAGGGCCAGGAATTGAACACACACCTACCTACTCTAACACACTACAGCATTACACATTTACAGAACGCGCTACCGATATTACTGAACACAGCCCTCTCAGAGGCATACTTCTAGGTGGGTGACATCATCCGCAAAGGCAAAGACGCCGATAGGGAATGTTTAGAGAGTGAGCGGTCTGAAAGCATATTACCGTCCCAAGGTAGATGTACACAAACACGCCAGTGCTGTCAACAGGCCAACTAAATATCTACAGAGCACAACAAACACTGAATAGATATGGGATGCACCACAGACAGTACACCCTTCGAGAGAGCAACAAGTGTGTTCAATGTAGGCATCCATCGTGACATTGAAATTGGACATCTGGTGCCTGGATGACCACCATGGCTATACAGGATGTCAATGGCCATGCCCACACGCTTAGTATCACATGTCTGTTTGGAATGTACTGTGTGTCCATCTCCACAACGGCGTACTGGGCATGCTCACACACTTAGCTGTTGCAAAGGGCCATCTTGCATGCACATGGAGTCTAATCACGGAGGGGTGCAGTGTGGAATGTATTGTGTGTCCATCTACACAATGGCGTACTGGGCATGCTCACACACTTAGCTGTTGCAAAGGGCCATCTTGCATGCACACGGAGTCTAATCATGGAGGGGCGCAGTGTGGAATGTATTGTGTGTCCATCTACACAACGGTGTACTGGGCATGCTCACACACTTAGCTGTTGCAAAGGGCCATCTTGCATGCACGGAGTCTAATCACCGGGAATGTTTGCTGGCTCAAGTTGACTTCAATTTCTCTCTCCTACCTCATTGTCTCTTTTTATATCCAACCCTTCTTGCTCTGTCTTTCTCTCATTACATATATATATATATATATATATATATATATATATATATATATATATATATATATCTAAAGATGTACTTGTAAACATCGAAGTATACAAATCTCAGACAGCTAACGGTCAATCCTAAAAGACTGAAAGCCAAAACAGTAAAAAAAAAACAAGCACTCAAGGAAGTGATTTTGTCATAATGGTTAAGGTCTTTGCCTCATGAACACAAAATACAGGGTTTGATTCTAACCTTGGTTATTGGCTGGGCTTAAAATAACCTTTCAAGACAGGTAACCTAGAATTTACCTATAAATTAATTAATGTTTTTTGTGTGTGAGGGGGGCAAGCCGTCCTACACCCCATGGGAGATTCTCAGTATCTCACATCCCCTGCTAATTATATATATCAACACCGAGATTACTCTACAGTAGGGAAAGGGCAATTTCCCTGATCACCATTGTGTACAATCTTGTACAGACTTAACAACAACAGAACTGATCAAATGAGTTTTCATCACTTCTGCCTGTGTTAAACACATCAGAACTACAAACATTCAATTATATAGAGTGTTTCCATATATACATATAACATATGACATATATATGTATGTATATAATATGTATGCATCTAATGAGAATTATTTAAAGATATTGCATACCTGAAAGTTTTGAGGTAGACAGACTAACTTGAATTGTCTTCTCCGTCAGCCCCGACATCAACGATTCTTTTTGAACCCTGTGCTGAGCTGCCTGCATCTCTGACAGTGGACAAGAACTTCTCTTCAGTAAGTGGTGGTTTGGTAGCAGGACCCCCCCCCCCATAGCAATATGTTCCTTGGCAATTACAGCTACCCTAAATCTTGCCTGTGTGATCATATCACTGACCCTCTATTTTATTTTTGAATATGTACATCCATGACCTCCTTATGTCATTGACCACCTGCTCCCAGATATGGTGATGGGGGGACTTTTATTTTCTGCCTGTCTCTAAGAGGAATGACCCATGGTGATGTAGTACCTGAAGATCATGTCATTCTTAGCATCATTATATAGTAGTTTATTGGGTGCAGATGTCTTGGGTGCCATAGTCCTGTATGAAAGGAAACATAAAAGGAAACAAATAGGTAAGTAGCCTAGAAATGGTTGGTAATGCAGTCAAACCTATAGCACCTTTTTGTATACTTCCAGTTAACACCTATTGCTCCTTATGGCATCCATATGTTTCTTGGGTCTGAACTTTTAACTGAACAACCTAGCAGCTCATAATAGGCAGATATGGAAATGACAAGAATTTATTAATAAAATGACACTAAGGTTGTTAATCCAGGATGTCCCATACTATAAAAGCCTTGACTATATTATAATTTTTAAGTTGATTTTTCCTCTGGAATTTAAGGATGTGTGCATGCTCTAAGATGTGCAACATTCCATGTCACATTGGTGTTAATGAGTTAACAAATCAAATATCTATGGATGCATCCATCCATCATGCACAAAATAAATGAAAAAGTAAGGCTCCATATGGGGACACACAAATTAATACAGATACTCCTGGCAAATAAAAAAAGAAAATGAAAAAACATTACTAAAAGTATGTCAGGAGCACAAACATTTGTGTAACCCTGCAGTGCATTGCAGCATTAACCAAAATAATGTACACCTTTGAAGTAAACATGGCTATGACCTCGATATTCATAGTCCCCCGGATTCATGAAGCTTGCGAAGGTCGGTATAAAGGCTCCGCGCGGCCGTATGGGCATATAAATGGTGTAGTAGCACCATATGCATATTAATGAAGGTGCGCTGCTACCACATCCACGTGCATAGGACACGTGCGCGAGTGCATGGGGCATTACTAAGCTGCGACCGGAGGTGTGTCAATGTCAGCTGGTGATGATCAACCTAAACTGCTGAATATTATAGCCTGCCTGCAATAGTAATCGCACCTATCAGTGTCCGTGGATAATGAAACGTATGCAAATAATGCAAGACAGTTCCCGGCCACACAAAATGGAGAACCAAACAGAAATGCACGCAACATAAGATAATATTCCTTCCATGGAACAAATGATATTTAAAATCACGTGTCCATAATGTACTGCACTGTCAGAAGTTATACCCAGTGGAAGTGAAGCGCATCATGTCAGCGTGCCACCAATACACACGTCTAGCCCTATGGGTATGGTAACCAGCAGTTCCACAGTGGTAGTGATAGTACACAGCAGGGCAGTTGTGGCTATATAACAACCGTAAAGAAACCTGACAGTCCAAATTGTATACCAAACACACACAAACATATGTATATTAAAATGTGCTACACACATGAACAGGAATGTATCCGTCACATACACATAGGATGCTATACGCGGAACCGGGATATTCAAAAGTAGAACCCATGCATGCAAAATGCAACACGCAACAACCCCTGTATAGCACATAACCGCACTCCATGTCGAATGTCCACCAAATCCAGCTACTAGTCTTGCATCCGTGACACCTGCACATAGCGTAGTATTCCCATATGTAGTAGGAAATATCATCCTAGGCAGTGTCCGGATTGCAAATATGTATCCCACGAATGTAAACATCCCATCACAGGTACGTAAATCCAAATGCCCGCATCGCTAATGTTATGGCAAATGTGTGTACATCCCACGTGGGATAAGTAACCTGTTGAAACCTCAGAGTTGTGTACACGCCACGGTGTCCATTACTGTACACATCTGGACAAAACATGTATGTGTATTCAAGGTACTGTTCAGTGTCTACACAGACATGCAATTCATACTACGCAGGATGGAACAGCTGTCCACCATGCAGGTCACCCCACAAGGGTTGCCACCTGTTCAGATGGCCAAGGTGGGACATCCCTTGTAGAAATGTGAGAATTTGCAGGATAAAACATACCCCCAGCCAGTGCAAAGGACAGAAATACACGTGTATGCCAAGATAAAAGCTCATGCCATAGCATTTGAATAGCTTATGCTATCCCAAATAATAGTTATGTGTACCAGATACAAAATACCTGTATCATGCAACTAGTACAGAAAATAAGAAATATATTATTGTCTTAAAATCACAGGACATTTGCCATGTCTTAGGTGTCATCGCAGGACACAACTGTCCAAGTGGGACCTCCCTCGCAAAGAGGAACAAGTGGTAACCCTACACCCCACCGAATTATCGACAGTATATATTCAACTCAATCACATACCGACACCACCTCTCAACCTATTACAGCAACAAAACCTGGACAAAGCCCAAAAGGATGGGAGGACAAATAGAGACAGATGTAATTACTGCTCCCACAAGCTTCGAAAGTTCACTGAATAATAGTATGTACATAAGCAGGAATTGTTGTGAAGGATGTGGGGTAGTCCCCAGTATTACAGAGGTCCGTACAAATATACTGTAACAAACCGTCACATATGTTGACTGTACTACTGCATACCCGTAGTTAATTCATAGTTACGTCATGTGCAAAATAATAACCCCCGTAAGAATGAATACAGGAAATAGTCAAATGTGAATGGGAACACCACTCATCGTGGATTATGTATCGTAACCACCCCCACCCATATTATGTATTGCCAACATCATAAGCTGTGGACAGGTGCCCAAACACCTGTGTCTGTAAACAGATTAAATGTACAAAATGTACAATCCCTGTCCATGTGCTTTGTCTGACATCTGAACATGGTCAGGGCAGATCCGTTCACCAGTCGGACAAGCCTAAACCCAGATCACCACATGAACACCCTGACAATTAAATACCTGTATGTGTCAGGAATATAAGCCTTTGGGTTCTGAATATCCCTGCAGTGATGAAATATGCAGCGTGGGTCCAGAGCAGTAGGGAATAGGGAATGTGTAACATGTAGTACCGCATTCTTCCCAGCAGGAGAATGGATGCCTGTGACATAAGTGAAGCGGAGAGGCATATGTTAATGTAGCTATGTACTATGGGTATGCATATAAATGAGTCAGAACACCAAACGTATACTGGTTACAGCATCCGGCCAACGTGAATGCAGTCCCGGTTGAACAACGACTACAACACATATAATGTGAAAGTGTAATGTATGCGTCTGTGCTGTACAGACAGTTAAATATGTAAAGGTGAACGTGTGTTTCGCAAACGTCCGTTAACGGGATTACAGATAAGTACTGGTACTGTCACAAGTAATAAAACCCACGTAAGCACAAAGACTTAGTAAACATATGTAATCCACAATAAGGATATGTATGCGCGCCCACACATAACCTACAATACGGAAATGCAAGTGCGCCTGTGCGTGTGTGATCTGCTCACAGCATAGTAAATGAATGCTGTTCCCCCACATTAGTTATACATGGCTCAAACCGGTTAACCTCGTAAAGTATGAAACCGGACGGTTACGTAAACTACCGTCACATATAGGGACAAACCCCAGATATGTGTCAGAACAAACATAGAAAGTGGATAGAATAACGGGTGTGTCAGTAGCATGGATTCTCCAAAGGGTATGCAGTCATAACCTGAACTGCTTGCCAGAAATCCCCACTGTAAGTCTCAGATGAAATGCCACTACATTGCCAGATAGACACAGGTTTATGTAAAACACAGCGAAGATAAAGGGGCAAGCAGCTGTACACTCAGCGACAATCTGTATAGTGGAAAGGTATGGTATGGATATAGATATATGTGTATACACATAATCCACAGACGTAAACCAAAGCAAGTTATGAAATGAGGATTGTACATGTATATATGTATACACAACAGACTTATGTCCCGTAGATATGACATATGTACATAAATAGGCGACGTTACATCTAATATGGGTAGACAAACAGACATGCAGGAAAGGTGAATAAACCGCAGCATTCAAAAACATTGGCCAGAAAGTGACAGTCCAGCAAGTTCTACACTTTAAACATTTATTTTATTTATTTTTATTTTACATTTGTTAACCGGGCTAGTCTAGCTGGATACATATCCGTTTTCAGTAGAGGCCCGAGGAGAAAAGCTCCAAACAAACAAACAAAATATTAATACATGTTACAGATAGACACAAAATAATGCTACAATAAGAGAGTAAAAAATGATATTTACAAGATGAAACAATGACTTAGTAGTTATATAGGATACAGTACAAGCTGGTGGTTAAGCATGGTATTAATTTCACATGGGGTATAAGATAGACAAGCTCAGGAAAAGAACATCATTGAGATTAGAACTGAGTGATATTAAGGTCTGAATAGGAGAACATGCTAGGAGGAAGTGAGACTAGTAGGGTATAGGATATGTAGTTAGTCAGGTGAACGACAAGGACATATCCATTGGGTTGTGAGATATTCTTTTAGGTTGTTTTTGAATTGGGTGCGTGAGGTTGCAAGTCTAAGGTAGTTTGGCAATGAGTTCCACGGTTTGCCAATGGAGTTAGCATATAGGGCATCCCCACCTGAGTTCTTAGCTTTAGTGGTAAGTATAAGGGAATGGTTTGATGATCTAAGAATATTTAGATTAGAGTAAGGAGCCAGAATGCTGGATAGTGATGGAGTTTTATCAGGATGGTTGATTATTTTGTAAGCCTCGGTGAGTTGATTAAGTTTGAGGAGATTAGGCAATTCTAGCCAGCCTAGGTTCCTAAGGTTGAGACAATGGTGGGTTCGATAAGGGGAACCTGTTATAAATCTAGCAATATGGTTGTAAGCATGAGAGAGCATGTTAAGTTCACGTTTATTGAGGAAAGAGAGGACCGGGATGCGAGAGGAGGGTAGAGAGAAGATGGGTGCGGCAATAGTTAATTTGGTAGAAGGAGTTAAGAAGTTTTTAATTCTGTACATAGATCCTAGTTTTTTGTTAACAGACTTTATAGTTTGAGTGATGTGTATGTCAAATTTGAGCTTGTGATCAATGATAACTCCAAGTAGTTTGGTACTGGTGACAGGGGTTATGAGAGTCCCATTGTTAGATTTAACATGGAAGGTTATATTGTTAGTGTTTGGGAGTTCTTTGTCCTGGGATGAGGAAACATTGGGGAAGAATAGGAGTAGTTTCGTTTTAGTTGGATTAAGTAGGAGTTTCAAGTCAGCGAACCATTTTTCAATTAGAGAAAAACAATTTTGAGTGATAGTTTGGAGATTCAAGATGGAGACGTCAAGATGGAGACGCATGGGTGTCCATTGCAGGACTCCATAAATTGGAATATGTAGTGTCAACCGACATTGACGCAAAAGAAGTGACCGCAGCAAATACGAAATAGCTGTACATGCAACAGTATCAGGTGCAAGGGTGATGACACATGTGTCGATAGAATGTATGACGTACGAACTGATATCCGGAGAGTGGGGAGTGCATATAAGTGTCTCCACACTTCAGTAACGCACACATTAAAAATGTGTAATGCGTACTGTAGAGGGTTGTCAGGTATGGGAATCATGGGTATGCAGATATGGGCCTAGGTGTTGTTTGGCAGGGATTTCGTAGGCCTGCCCCGCAGGAGTGATGTGGGTATAGCACACGCCTATATCCCCAATAATAGGGCAAACCATCCACTGGATATTGCGGAAACCATTTTGGCAATATGTAGGGCCCTATATCAGTGTCATGTAGGCGATAATCATGGATGGACATGCGTACGACCAAGATGGTACCCATACCTGGCGGACTGTCAGAATAACACAGCTCCACTAAGGCATCACTATGACAAATGTAACAAGGTCAAACGTCAGGGTGTTTACCCAGAATGTGTACAGGTTAGGGGTATGAAGGTAACCTGTCCAGAATACATGTACAGAACCTGTGATACTAGGTGGACAGGTGAGAAGAAAGACATCAGGACAAATGAGAAAACATGTACAAGTCACACGCATGTACACTGACAAATGTGAATGACAACGTGTGCCCTGTGAATGTCAATGTGGACGGTTAATAGACACAAACGTAATGTGTCCCTCAGGGTGTCATGCATTGTCACCGTAACAATGTCCAGTCCCCCAGACACGTATGTGAGCTCTGCCACTGACGGAAAGCGCAAATACCGGCGCACAAATATGGCACATGATAGACCAATTAGTGTGGATAAGCAGCTGTTGGCCTGTGTGAGGAATATAACTGTCTGGGTGGGTGTGTCCTGCAATATAAATGTAATGGCATGTGGTCTGTGATGCCGCCATACAGTGTGTGTATTGGTGTCAGAAAGTTGATATGTTGTTACAGACACATACTCCACAACTGTACAGATTTACAATGAATGTGCAGAGTTCTGCCTCATATGTTGGGTGTGTTCCACGTAACAGTAACATTCTGGCACTTCCATGATAACTGAAGACATGAAATGATGACAAACATGTGCGTAAGACACCAAATCTGACAAAAAAGCCATACCAATGCAAAACCTATTATTGTGCCAACTATTTACATTTGTAAGAGCAACATGTCAATACTGCCCTATGTGTCCCACTATCAGATAAGGCCTTGTCCAGCAACTTGCTCTAGGAAGTGGAGTGGTATGAACAGATACATGTGTGAGGAAACAGCAATATCGACTGCAAGATAATGCAGAAGGTATGACATACGCTGCAGTAGGACGTGCAGTACTGTCCGCAGGTATGTGCTGACATTGCAAATGACACAGCACTCTACATGAAGAACCTTTAGGGCTGTCACCTTTACAAATGATGATACTGGGACATACTCACAGCCATGCACACAGCACAAATAGGCATACACACATCAAAACTAGGCCATGATACATGAAGCCTCCAGCATGTACGAGTACAGTGAGAGTACAGCAAGGATAGATGTCTGCCAAGATATACAGCAAACACCTGTAAGGGCATGTAACACCGCCTGTAACACGGACATTGCATGGACAATGTTGGGAGTTGCAACATACCCCATTGGTATGTGAAAGCTATGCAAATATGCGATACATAAAACAGTCAGCTGCCCATGCAAGAGCAGGGTTATGGGCAGACAATAGATATATATATATATATATATATATATATATATAGAGAGAGAGAGAGAGAGATATACAGACATACACATGTGGCAGGGCTGGTAATCGAACCTACACATGACTACCCTATCACACTACAGCATGACGTATTTACAGAACACGCTACTGTGACTACTAAACACAGCAGACACACAGGCATTCTACTAGGTGCGTGTCAACATCCGCAAAGACAAAGGCGGCGGCAGGATACATCTGTATTGCAAAGCGTCTAAAAGCATAACCTGAGTCCCCAGGCGGACGGGAGCATGCACACATACACACATCTGGCAGGCCTGGGAATCGAACCTACACCTAACTACCTTATCACACTACAGCATAATGCATTTACAGAAAGCGCTACTGAGATTACTGAACACAGCACTCTCAGAAACATACCTCTAGGTGGGTGACATCATCCGCAAAGACAAAGACGCCGATAGGGAATGTATGTGTTGTGAGGCATCAAAAAGCATTACTGTGTCCCCAGGCAGCTGGAAACACACGCACACACACACTTGGAAGGGCCGGGAGTTGAACACACACCTACCTACTCTAACACACTACAGCATTACGCATTTACAGAACGCACTACCGAGATTACTGAACACAGCACTCAGAGGCATACTTCTAGGTGGGTGACATCATCCGCAAAGGCAAAGATGCCGATAGGGAATGTATGTGTTGTGAGGTATCTAAAAGCATTACTGTGCTGCCAGGCAGCTGGAAACACACACACACACACACACACACACACACACTTGGAAGGGCCAGGAGTTGAACACACACCTACCTACTCTAACACACTACAGCATTATGCATTTACAGAACGCGCTACCGAGATTACTGAACACAGCACTCTCAGAGGCATACTTCTAGGTGGGTGACATCATCCGCAAAGGCAAAGACGCCGATAGGGAATGTATGTGTTGTGAGGCATCTAAAAGCATTACTGTGTCCCCAGATAGCTGGAAACGCATGCACACACGCACACACACACACACACACTTGGAAGGCCCGGGAGTTGAACACACACCTACCTACTCCAACACACTACAGCATTACGCATTTACAGAACGCGCTACCGAGATTACTGAACACAGCACTCAGAGGCTTACTTCTAGGTGGTTGACATCATCCGCAAAGGCAAAGACGCCGATAGGGAATGTATGTGTTGTGAGGTATCTAAAAGCATTACTGTGTCACCAGGAAACACACACACACACACACACACACACACACACACACACACTTGGAAGGGCCAGGAATTGAACACACACCTACCTACTCTAACACACTACAGCATTATGCATTTACAGAATGCGCTACTGAGATTACTGAACACAACACTCTCAGAGGCATACTTCTAGGTGGGTGACATCATCCGCAAAGGCAAAGACGCCGATAGGGAATGTATGTGTTGTGAGGCATCTAAAAGCATCACTGTGTCCCCAGGCAGCTGGAAACACATGCACACACACTTGGAAGGGCCGGGAGTTGAACACACACCTACCTACTCTAACACACTACAGCATTACGCATTTACAGAACACGCTACCAAGATTACTGAACACAGCACTCTCAGAGGCATACTTCTAGGTGGGTGACATCATCCGCAAAGGCAAAGATGCCGATAGGGAATGTATGTGTTGTGAGGCATCTAAAAGCATTACTGTGTCCCCAAGCAGCTGGAAACACATACACACACACACACACACACACACACACACTTGGAAGGGCCGGGAGTTGAACACACACCTACCTACTCTAATCCACTACAGCATTACACATTTACAGAACACGCTACCAAGATTACTGTACACAGCACTCTCAGAGGCATACTTCTAGGTGGGTGACATCATCCGCAAAGGCAAAGACGCCGATAGGGAATGTTTAGAGAGTGAGCGGTCTGAAAGCATATTACCGTCCCAAAGTAGACGTACACAAACACGCCAGTGCTGTCAACAGGCCAACTAAATATCTACGGAGCACAACAAACACTGAATAGATATGGAATGCACCACAGACAGTACACCCTTCGAGAGAGCAACAAGTGTGTTCAATGTAGGCATCCATTGTGATATTGAAATTGGACATCTGGTGCCTGGATGACCACCATGGCTATACAGGATGTCAAAGGCCATGCCCACACGCTTAGTATCACACGTCTGTTTGGAATGTACTGTGTGTCCATCTCCACAATGGTGTACTGGGCATGCTCACACACTTAGCTGTTGCAAAGGGCCATCTTGCATGCACACGGAGTCTAATCACGGAGGGGCGCAGTGTGGAATGTATTGTGTGTCCATCTACACAATGGCGTACTGGGCATGCTCACATACTTAGCTGTTGCTAAGGGCCATCTTGCATGCACATGGAGTCTAATCACGGAGGGGCGTAGTGTGGAATGTATTGTGTGTCCATCTACACAATGGTGTACTGGGCATGCCCACACACTTAGCTGTTGCAAAGGGCCATCTTGCATGCACACGGAGTCTAATCACGGAGGGGTGCAGTGTGGAATGTATTGTGTGTCCATCTACACAACGGCATACTGGGCATGCTCACCCACTTAGCTGTTGCAAAGGGCCATCTTGCATGCACATGGAGTCTAATCATGGAGGGGCGCAGTCTGGAATGTATTGTGTGTCCATCTACACAATGGCGTACTGGGCATGCTCACACACTTAGCTGTTGCAAAGGGCCATCTTGCATGCACACGGAGTCTAATCACGGAGGGGCACAGTGTGGAATGTATTGTGTGTCCATCTACACAATGGCGTACTGGGCATGCTCACACACTTAGCTGTTGCAAAGGGCCATCTTGCATGCACATGGAGTCTAATCACGGAGTGGCGCAGTGTGGAATGTACTATGTGTCCATCTACACAACGGCATACTGGGCATGCTCACACCCTTAGCAGTGGAAAAGGGCAATCTTGCATGCAGATGGAGTGTACACACAGAAGGGCACAGTAAGGTATAACTGCCCTCACGCACAGGGCAGTCACACATGCAGTGACCTGTACACACACAGCTGCCATCACAGCTGTCACAGGTGCAGGTCACACATGTACACACTGCAGTGTACACTGTAGCTGTCAAGTCAGCACCATGTTGTTGGTGATGCACTACACAGCCTTACGGTCCCACAACACCATGTTGCACATGACCTCTGGGCTGTACAGCGGTGTACACCAGCTGTGCAGAGTACACACGTACCAACAGGGATCCAACAGGTGTTATGCATTGCAACATGAACAGGTCGGCTCATGACATACCATGGCCCTTACACAGCTGTGACACCTGACTGTTGCTGTACACCAATGAACACACATCTGGGTCCATTGTATACATGATTGTGTGGATGTGTGCATGGGCTGCACACACACAACACATACATACATGGCCTTTGACATACCTTGTGCATAACACTGGCCCAATCAATGCTACACATGCGAATTGAAGGTGTGCCCATGTCTGTTGAATGCTCACACTACAGGGGGTAGCAGTGTTGACTGGGACACATACCCCTGTACTGGTCGCCTGTGACACCCATGATAACATACCGCAGTCCATGTGTCATGTATGTCAACACACATGTCCAACAATAGCAATGCATACAAACATGGCAACAGGAGACACATGTGACATCTGTACTGTGCATGCAGCAAACATGCATGTGCAGTGGCCGATGTCTGTAACATAGTTGCACCTACCTACGACATGCAGACGCAATGCAGACCCATCATTGACATTTGTATACGGTGACATACAAACAGCACGTATGGAGGGATGTGTGTACGTAACGTGGTGAGCCACCTGTTTAGATGTATGTGTGCAGGGGGTGGTTCACAGTTGTGTCACACACCATCCTATCATGCCATGTGCTAACTGTATGCTATGTCGCTGTTACGTGACAGTGCTGACATAATGCATACACAGCGGTCAGGTGTTAACAACTATATGTCATATGGCACCTGTAACACCTACAACCTCCCGTGTATATAGCAGCACATTTGCCAGATATAGCATTGGTACACATAATGCAATCAATACCGCTGCATGTCCAGCAAACGTGTCATCATATGGCTGGTGTATCATTCCCAGCACTGCCATGTGTGTCCGAATGTGTGACCAGGGTTGCCAGATATTGCGGGGAATATGTCCCAGTTGCTACACATCCCTGTACACCATTGTAGAGAACTGTACATATGTCAGTGTGGGAAGCATGACATTCGCCGGTGATGT
The DNA here is from genome assembly GCF_019279795.1 of Protopterus annectens. Lineage (NCBI taxonomy): Eukaryota > Metazoa > Chordata > Ceratodontiformes > Protopteridae > Protopterus > Protopterus annectens. The sequence goes on from NC_056726.1 coordinate 917,062,839, forward strand.
GCATCACACACATCGGCTGTCTGTATACAAATGTGTGGTCACCACAGTGTGTGTGTGTCTGTATGTATGTATGGTGCTTGGTGTGAGTATGTATGCTAATATACGGAGGGAAATTATCACTGGCCCCACGTGTTGACTAACCCGTAATGGTGATGCATTGCACAACCCTGTTGATGCCATAGGTCCCAGCCATACTGGCTACCTGTGCATGTCCCTTCACTGTGACACTTCACATGGGTGCATAGTACTGTGAGGGTGATGACCACACAGGCAAGGGTCCCCAGCTGCACACTATGGGGTGTGCGTTATAGTGGTGTGCACCCCGTGACTGCGGCCATGTTCACGTACTGTTACGGGTCCTACTGCTGCACAGTGTGGCCTCCAGCTACCAAGTGACACCTCACATTATCATTGGCCAGGCCGCTGTGTACAACCCCTGCACCATGTCACCATACCTGTAATGTGTCCTGCTATGTATGTCACGTCTCTGTCCAGTGTAGCCTGTGGCACTGATCACATGTGTCAGGTGCAGTATATGTGCAGACATCTGTGTCATGTTTGTGTGTCCAACACTCAGGATGAGGGTACATGTAGCATGCTGATATTGCCAGACGTGCCTGTGTGTACTCCACAGTTACACGTGGGGGACTGCAAACACTGCTACCTGTAGGCACATGCAAGTACACCATAGGAGGGAACCAGGGTATCACAACAAACATGTTGCTACAGATGTAACAGAGACACATACCGTGAACACATCACAATGCATGCTGCACCTGCACTACATGGTGTGACCGGTGCATGTTGACAGTACACAAACCTATGTCACATACACAACTCAGTATTCACACACAACCACTGCAACATACACATCCCTCACTATGCATACACACCTCTCACTATGCTGTTCACCCTGTGCATCAGAATATTTGTGCATAATCCTGCACCGATGGTGTGGATGACAGGGATGTGGCACAGGCTTCATCATATGCACAGGGTGATATGTTTGCCAGGGGCATAGGCTGCACCAATGGATAACATCATGTGTGTGTGTAAGGGCCAGTGAGTTGACTGGACATATCTGTGCAGAACGCATGTGGGTGTTGTGGAGCCCTACAGTTGTGTTTGCTGTGTGCGTGTATGTGTGTACACAGTTCTGCCATTTGTGATGCCTACACGGGGTATAATTGGCAGCCCCAGATTGTACAGTGCAGGTTGTACAGCTCACTGTGTCCGTCCACGGCCACGTGACCTGTGCCTGCCTGGGGTTGCACGGGCACTACCAGGTGGAGGTACAGAGTGGCTACTGTCCGACACATGTCCGCTGGAAACGTGTCCCCGCTGAGACTGTCCAGGGCCACGTCCATGTAGCCTACTGTGTCCTGGTGTTGACAGCGCAGCAGCAGCTGCACAGCTACTGCTACTGGCACTATGGGAGCAGGCATGTGAGGTGGCACGGTCACGTCGACCTACACTAGGTGGTGTTGCTGGCCTACGTCCACGTGGCCTATGCCTCACTCCTACCAGGTGTTCCAGCACAGACAGCTCCTGCTCGTGGATTGCCATGCCTCGGTCAAGGATACCGACCATTTCACCAAGTCGCCTATCCAGAACATTAGCAATCTGCTGTTGAGCATTCGCCAATGCCTGGATGTTGTCATTTAGGGTGTGGATAGCAGCCCTCTGCAGCCTCTGCCCTTCTCTGTTCTGCTGTTCAGCATGTGCCTGTGTCGCCATTACAGTCTGGAACATGCGTCTGGTGATACCAGCTGCTTCGCTCTGTCCTGCAGGTGCATGTCTGCCAGAGGTCCTCCTATGAGCAGCACCAGCCACATGCCTGTGTGGCACATCTGCAGTCATTACACTGACACCATGGTGTGCAGACACACCTTCTGTAACCACCACACGTTCCTGTCCCATGCCAACAGACGCTGACTGTCCTTCCTCTATGGCCACCGGTGATGTGGTATGTGTTGGCAGAAGAACTGTGTGTGGGGAAGAGGAGGACATAGCCTGGATGGTAACCATTGGCACAGATTCAGCCCCTGACAACCCTGCCTGTACCTCATGGATATGTTCATCACCGCTAGTATCTGTGGGGACACTAACATCAGATGGACCGCAGGAGGGTAACGCACCTACATCACCTGTGAATGCAAAGAAATACTGTAAAGTACAATAGACACAGACACACACACAGACACACACACACACACACACACACACACACAGACACACACAGACACACACACACACACACACACACACACACACACACACACACACACACACACACAGACACACACACACAGACACACACACACACACACACACACACACACAGACACACACACACACACACAGACACAGACACACACAGACACACAGACACACACACAGACACACACACACACAGACACACCATGCATGTGATTTGTCAGATGGCATGCAGCATGCCTGCGATAGAGCAGAGGGCATGCAGCTCAGACATTAATAGTGTTAGTAAGCAGATCTTGCTGGAGTGCACGCTACAGCAAGCAGGTGTCATATCAGTAGCCATGCAGGTCACACAATCATGGTAGTATGCATGCATCTCTGTGATACAGCATGTGGGCCAGAACAGGATAACAGTACACGTCTGACGTGTCCTTGACATGTAATCTGCTGACATGTGCATTAACATGCATACATGTTTGACACAATGGTGTCCTGACACATGTACAGCATCATAATGGGCTTCACATTGCAGTGTTGTGTGTATGCCCTACAGATAGAATGCATGTTTATTAAATGTGCATGAGCACGGGAGGGTAGTGTGAGCCATCTACATTGCTATACAGTGTGAAGTACAGACACTGTGCCATTGTCTGGCAACATGAGGCATGTATGTTGCTGGAGAATGCATAATGTGTACACATTGCATAGCCATAACTGCAACACAGTCGTGATGTTCGACAGATCATATATGGTAGACTTCAGTGACACCTCCAGTAGCTGTGCACAGGCTTTTAGGTTGTCCAGTGTACCACATCAACTGTATAATCGGTCAACTAGGGCTATAATTGGACCACGTGTGGACAATGTGCAACAGGGTGTATACACATCCCATGTACTGTGTGGCTACATGTCTCAGGCCATCCCCCATGGCCATGTGTGCACATGTGGTGGCCTATGTGTGTGATGGGCATCTTCTCCACATGTCTGTGTGGACCCATATGATATACACCCATACATGTCAGATATGCACATTCCACAGGTCTATGCAGACAACAGGTTGTATGTTTGGTATGTGGGGTATAGGTCATGTGATAGTGTGACAATATTGCAGACAGGACACTACATGTCTGGGACATGTCTGGTGGCACATCACAGTGTGTGCACCCGATGCGGGGGCATATGACACAATGGTGACACTTGTGGGCTGCCCATATCACAGCTCACTGTGTGGTACTGTGTGCGTACCACACATGTTGTTCCAATGCATACTACATATGCCTCCATTGTAGAACACCTCCACCGTTGTATGCACAGCTGACCACACATGTCACAATGACATGTACTGTGGTTTCAGGTCTGTGTATCATTACGTTTGTGTATATTGCACATGGGTGGCATGTGTGAATGCATGTTGGTGCAACCTGCATATCGTGACTGGAACAAACATCAGGTGTGCAAGTGTTAACTGGCCAAATAGATCTACACTGTAACATGCCTGATACTGATGACAGTCTCACCTGCAATGGACCCATGTCTGTGCGGCACGCCAGAGGTACCTGTATAGGGGTGACACACCAGTAGGTACATTATCCATGACTGTATGACAGCTACAGGTTGCACTGTGCATGTGCACACATTCACCTGTGTAATAGCATATAGTATGCACATGTGTGCATACACAACGTAGCATACTGTACTATGCAGCATGTGTGTCCACATACCTGGCATATGCTGTTACTTTACATTATGTACAGTGACACATGCAACTACATGGGATATAATAGGCATATGTGCATTACTGACTTACCAGGCAACTCCAGGCTCATTGGTTGGGAGACACCCACCTCCATGATGGCCGCTAGTGTTTCTGGATGCTGTTCCCTGGGTGTCCCCAGACTGGTCAGTAGCTCCTCAGTGTGTGTGAGTGGGGGCTGGGTTGGTGGCCCACCACCTGTTCCACCTTGTTCCCTGGTGATTGCAGTGGCATGCTGTTTTGCATGTCGTATCAGGTCCGTGCAGTGTCTGCGCACCTGCTGGTAGGTGCGGTTATGGCCACCCACATCGTTCACCCTCCTGCGTAGATCCTGCCACAGGTCATACCACTGCTGGGCATGCTGTAGCACATGGCTGAACAACATGTCATAGTTGTCATGGAGCAGTAGGATGAGGACATCATCCTCCTGGCGGGTGTATGCTGGGAGGTGTGTACGGGGCATTATCTGTAAAACATAATGATGGTGACAGGTCACAGTTTCTGAGATGTACAGAGATACTGCTGCACATACATTTCTATGACATCTACTGCATCTGCACAGTTATCTTTGCAAAGCACCATGACATTGACATGACTGACGTGTTTATGTCACACATGTCACACCCATTATGCATTGGATATCATCAACATATATGTGTGTCGCCTCATTACAGTGTTCGTACTCCATGTAATTGCTGTCTTGCTGTGGTCATGTCTATCTGCCTGCACTTGTGTTCTTACCTATCTGCACATGCCTCGATGTGTCCATGGTACTACTGTTGACCTGGATGCTGTGTATATGTCACATATCAATACAGACACAGCCGGAATGGACTTGAGCAGTGACAATGCACACATATGCATGGACACCTGTACATGCATGTGTTTTGCCATATACATCTACACAGCACTGTACAACTGTTCAACATCCTGACATGGATCGCCTGTATTACACATGTGATAGACATGGGACAATGGATAGTCAGACGACATTCGCAGGGTTGGTCATCAACCATAGCATGTGCAGGCATGGTTTCCACGCTGTTACAGATGGCCATTGTGCCACCGCAAGCTGCATCAGTGCCACATTACTGATCCAGTCAGTTGATAGTACATCTACCATGCGGCCATCACACCATGTATGACTGGGATGACATCTGCAGCTTTGATGGACAGGCTTGCATGATATAGGTTTATAGGTTTATAGATTAGTACTAGGCTAACTGCCCTTGCGAGCCATTTTAAGCCTAGCCAATTATCCCTTGTGAGACTCAAACCCTGTACCTTGTGTTTGTAAGGCAAGCACCTTAACCATTAGGCCACCCTCCCAATGGCGGGAGTATGTCACATGTATGGCACAGGGATCTGTCCAGCCTGTGGTGATCCTAGTATTGGAAAGGTGGCTGTCCATGACATATGTCATATAGCTCAGGATATGGACATGTAGCATGTCCATCATCATGGTGTAGCAAATGTCCTTCTGCAAGGTAGATGGCATGCTGCATAGTGGAGGTGTGGATTGTGAAGGCTGTTCTTGCACATCCATGCATAGCCATTACCCCTTACAGGTGGTATGTGATCCAATATTGGTCACCACAGTGCTGTATGTGCCTGGGCCAGTGATCTCTGTGCTCATGGATGGCACCCTGACATGACATGGGTACCCCAGATGACTACCTAAGGGGCCTGGAGATGTCATCATGTCAGGGGTGGACTGCACAGCACCATCCCTTACACAGTGTCCATAATGTTGACCACAGCCTAGGTAGCAGTTTATGGTGACACTTCTGGCATCATCCATCAGACTGTGCACATATGTGACACACCTCACACACACAGCCCATTCTGTATGTTGTTCACAACACTGACACAGCTAAACTGATAGGTCATGGCCATTCACAGCCTCACATACACAGATAGCTAACATTTGTCTGTGTGGTATGGGCTACAATGTGGGTGGGGTACAACACATTAACCCTGTTCTACTGTATCTGGCACAGATGTGCTGTGCACATGTCACTGTTTCACCTTTTGTAGTTGTGGGTCTGTCAACAGGCCACTGGTGGAACACACCTGTGACAGGTAAAGGTATTTGCAATCAGATATCCATGCTATCTTGTACATCTGTACTGCTAACATCTGCAGTGCTAATGGTTCATGGACATGCACACTATACTCAGCAGGGTTATAGTGCGGTGCCACCCTAAATGACTGTCATCACCTCTTGTGGGTTGATATTATCCAACACCCTATCTGTATTGTATGGTCATGCTAGGCACTTGTTCAGAACATGTGAGCATGTCATGAGCTACTGATTACTATAGCACCCATTGCACACCACTTCCCACAGGTACACTGGCTGTCCTACACTTCCCAGCTTGCTTAAGGTACGAAAGCTTTTGTACACACGTAACGCATATATCCTGTGGGACATGGTTGTATATGCAGGCATGTCCAACTGTCACATACCAGTGCTACTGCCTGTCTATATGAGGGATATGTCGTACATGTGGCAATAGAGCAATTGTGTCATGTACACATTCAATGCTCACTTCCCAACATACGGCACTACAGCCTGTAGGGGATGCACGTCTGCAGCCGTGCTTGGCCATAGCTCTTAGGTGTACCTCATTACAGGGAACGTGCCTCATTTGGGGTTCTAAAAGGTGCATGTTCCTCAAGGTTCCACATTGGAAGGGTACGCCACACATTCATTGTTGTACATAGTTTACCTGCTAGCCATGGCTAGATAGATGAGAATCATATTAATTCATTGGAATATTTGTTTTATACATAAGACCAGCCTATTTTAGCCATCATATGCCCTTCCTAGTTGACACTGTTAGTAAGCCAGTTGTAAGTGTTCCACGTTTCGCCCATTTGTCACACTGTATGAGGGCTAATGTTCCTCATTTTGGGGACAGGAGGATGACAGCTATGGCTGGGGGTAATGCTGTTGCTAACCCTGACTGCACCTGACAGTCATTTGGGGATGTGTAACATTCACAACACACCCCACCCATCACATTGTCTTGCATAATCTACACCACTGGCCACACCTACGAGGACAACCTGTGCAGTATGTCTCCATACTCACTGTAGGCACCAGAGGTAGCCCCCATCATGGAAGACAACATCACCAGCATATAGCCCACAGACTCATGTGTGCCCACCACATACAGCCAATAGTGTGTTATAACATTCACAACACACCAGTCATAGCTGACTCTGTAGGGTGTCACACTGCAGTTCCACACAGCAGGCTACACAAGGCGTTATTCGCTTACATCTTGCTGTCGGGTAACTGCTTCTGCAACATAACCTATGCACCCATGCCACACCTCACCAGGTACGATATGTCTGTCATTCGCCATGTTAGTGTGACTGCCCTGTGATGCCACTTCACAGACTACGTGTGCAGGAACATGCAATAGCTCACCAGTCTTATAGACCTGAGGGTGTGGGCCTAGCCATGGGGAGCATTTTGCATTTATCTGGACACGATACCACTGTACAGTGACCAACTGTGTCACTGCAACAGTTGCCCATGCTCCTATTGTCATTCCACAAGCATGTGGTATGTGTCCGCTATGACTGTCCTGGTCAAACACAATGCTGTGGCACAGATGACTTGCACCTGTCAGCCCTGGGAGTACAGCTCACATGCTAGGCTCTTGCTGCTTCTATACTGCCTGTCCTGTACAGCTTCCAATAACTGTCACCGGCAGGGCTGTAACTGGCATGCGCAATATAGGGTCATGTGACACATTGCTTGCATCTTCCCCTGTGACGCATGCAGGCAAGGCGCACCTTATAATGCACCACTCCAACATCTCTGCAGTGACTGGGACCTGCCTGTAGGCTCTGCAGAGCACACCTGCAATGACAGGTTATAGACGGACCGTACCTTCCAGGCACATACCTGGACCTGCACACCCACAGCTGAGGGGATCCCATATCCCACTATATTGTCACACATCCTGGCAAGTTGCTTAGCACACTGCATCAGAGGTGCTCCACATGCAACTAACTGTGTCCGGGACCACTATACACATTGTAACAAGCGACAGAGTCAACATCATACCCCACAGGTAACATACCTTCTATGGTGGTATAGTGGACAGTGGGCCTCTGCTACTACTGATGTGTGACTGACACTACCCCACACTTCACTGGGATAGCCACTCATGTACCGACACATCCATGAGTCATACCCTCCACTCAGCTGGATCAACACATACACACCACCTCCAGGACCTACATTACACTTGGCATGGACACTACCACCATGTGACTGATGTTACACACCTGGGGTTATCCCCTCATTGGTGGATTCCGAACATATGCTAATCTACCGTGTTAGCCACATCCCGGAAACACACCCATCACAGCATACACAGTACATGTGTACTACTACACCTACTACAGACATCTGCTGACAGTGGTTGTTGACATCATGACACCTGTGCAGATGGACAATGCACATACAAATGCTGACACATACCCCAGTGCACTTAATTAGCATGTACTCAACTGCATGGATCATGCTATTCCACACAGAGCCATGATGGTACACACCAGATAACAGACGCCACTCTGGTGGTCATGTTCCACGGACATATGATGTACAACAACAGGTGTAGGCTGTTGCACAGTGGTGTACATTCCCATGTATGGGGTGGCTCACTGGTCAGCCGTGGTGGGGCCACAGGGTCCCTCATCACATACTCCCAGACTAGCTACGTAAACATGACTGCCACACATTCCAGGGTGTACCACCAGGCATTATGGTGGTATGTCAGTATTCGATGGCAACACCCACATCTGCTGTCACATACAACAGTCACTCAGGAACATTGCAGACCCAGGTATTGTTGGCAACATGCTGGAGGATGGATTCAATGCTGACAGTACACCCTCTCACTCACTACAGGGCCGCAATCCATACATGAAGATTGTGGTGTCCCTGTGGTCACACCTACACAGTACTGACCTACACTCTATGTGTCCTAGGACACTGGCCTCATGTAAACTTCCAACGTCCCAGGCTGTGATGTCCACCAACCTCCGAATTACATGTCTCACCACTAGGCCACCATATTCAGTAATAGCCTTGTTTCAGACATTGTAGACCATGAATGGCACACGGCAGCATTTATCACACTACACACAGGTGGCACCGCATTGCACGAGTGGGACTATAGTCCTACACACCTGACTGGACTGTTCTGCGTGGCTATGGGGCACATCATCAGGGACGTCATTCTCAGAGACATTGTTGGTCTCCCGTCCTCTGCTGCCACCCAGGTTGGGCTTGTTATGGCCAGAGCATGGCCCCTACACATGGTGGACTCCTTTCATACAGTTACCAGGGCAGTTGCTGATGGTACAGGAGTCCACACATCCTACATTGTCCTCTCATTGCCTTTCAGCACCATTCCCCATTCTGGTATTGACAACATACACATCCACCTGCACATCATACCTTGTGTCTCATGATGTTATGCTATGTGGCTCATGGACAGGACACACAGTGAGGCCAGCATACCATAGTACCTACTACATGTCGGGTACTTTGGCATACCACGGTCCTCAGTCATAGGGCCCTTCATGTTATGTATATGCTTCCCTGTGGAACAGACTGGCACAGGGCACTTTCCCTGCCTGGCTTTAGAACCCCTACATACCAAGCACCATGATTGCTCCACCAGCTGATACTGACTCCAACCATATGGATATCGCTGTGACAGATACATAATATGACTATCATGGCAGCAAGCTGCATGACACCATTCACCCACTGACTATCACATGGATGGTGGTCCCCTACATACATATCACATTGTGTATGTTTGCAGTACACACATATGTTGCACCCACTCCTGTGGTTACCGTATTGCCACTGTGGCGTGGGTATCCTCCTACGTGGCCACACCTATCTGTACTGGGTGTGTAACTGGTACATAGGCACCCATTGTACCTCTGAACACATGACATCTACACACATTCAAGGGTACACCACCCCATTTAGGGTGTACCTTACACAACAGCTACAGCTTTACATGCCACAACATTTACACAACATGACGTTTTCTGAACTCCAATAGTGTTGATTTGCGGATGCACTACGGACACCACATCTGTACACATTTGCATACTACATACTCAGGGGTGACCTCTGCTGATCAGACAGGACCCATGTCCACAACATTATTGATGGATATACTCCTCATACGCAACATAAGCAGAGGCCACTGTGAGCAACATGATCATGGATATGTGCACACACGCCACAATGAGTGGGATATGCTTCTGGGTTACATTCCCAGACTGGACACTCACCATGCTGTGGAACATAAGTCCTCAGTACATCACGCAGGGACACTCAGTAGCACTGTTCATGTGATACCTCCCTTGGTGGTTGGGAGACACATGTAGGCCTGGGATCACTGCAGTGGCTGTACTGTGCAGTGGTGCAAGTGACACCTGGCTCTGCTCTTCACAGGGCACTACCCTGGAGAGGTGCCACTAGTGTGAACACTGTAGTTGTGCTTACACATGGACTTGACAGACTGTATAGTACCCCACTATGCACCTGTGCAGCTATTACTTGTCCTTTGTGCATGGTTACTTGGTAGCCCTTCCATTTTGATTAGCTATCATGATATTACTATGTCCCATACCTACAGGCCATATGTATCCTTTTATTGTACATATCGATAGACGGTACCTGTGGTATGCATGTTATGCCTGTTATGCTGTGTTGAATATCTGTCATATCTACCTATAATACTATACATTACACATATTTCACATAGTATCCCATGATGCAAAGCATACTTGCTCAGCGGGACCACCTTACATATGTCACTAACGTTATTTGCCCATACACATGCGTGCTGTGACAGTAGATCAACATATACTATCCCCTGCTATGGCACATCTTTGTTGGACATACCCTACCACTGATGGTGGGTTGTATGGCATTGTTCTGTGTAATGGCCTCATGTAGCATCCCTTCTGGTGTCTGTGCTATGTACCTTGTGTCTCACTGCTGGTTGCACAGATTCTACAAGTGTTAGTATGCTCAGCAAGACATCACCACATAAATACCTTTCCCCACTTTATGCATTGCGGACATGTTTAATTAATGCAAACCAGGCTATACATACAGTAAAACTACTTAATACAGATCATGCTATACATAACCTTACATATCTAGCGTTCTGCATACCTTGTCGTCGTTATGGCTTTTCAATTCTATCTCTCTCACAGTGTTTCCAATGTTTTTCGGTATGAGCATGCAGTTTGAATGTCTGGCGAGTCATCCTTATATACGTCGATACCTGAAACATGTGGATTCCTCCCACCAATTGGTGTTCCTGAGTGACTAATTACTTGCATATCAGCTGTGCAGCTACTCCATTCACCAATTACGCAGCGACAGTGGGGTATAATTGCATTCTCCACTTGGGCGTTGCCTATTTGCCCTACCTTCGGGGAGACGGTCTGTATTGTGTTTTGTTATGTGTAACTGCAACTGCTATGCATGGAGACAAGTATAGTTTGGATTCATGTCCCCCGTGGATTGTGTGTGACAGGTAGAGTATTTGGTTCAACATGTGGGTGTACCTGTCATCCTGACGTCTGATAACGGAGTATTGCAATCAATACCTGTAACATGGCTGTTTGTTCCATTATACTACGCCTGCAATTTTGCATGTCGCCTTTAATTGTGTCTCCCACACGGTATGTTGAGGGTTCTGCAGATGTAATTGACTGACTGGATGTATGTGCTGCTATTACAGTTTGTATTGCTTTAGTTTCTAGTGTGGGGGATGTCAGTGGTTGTATGTAACATATACGGTTTGTGGGCCTTGCATTCCTACATAATCCATATATATGTGTGCGGCTCCGTCCCTGATTAGAGAGCTAACAGTTAGTAGACTTATGTTACGGGATTGTACGTTGGGCCGTTGTTAATTGGTTTCCATATCGTCTGCAGGTGAGCCTCCTACTTGTATCCCTCCGTAATTGCAGCGATATAACACGGGATATGTGTAGGTGACAGCTATCCCTTGTATTTCTATCCCAGATATTTGCAGTCATTGTGGTTGTGTTGTTAAAAGAGCCTGTTTGCCATGGGTTGCCACCTTATCATATGGTCATTGTTGGACACTTGTGGGACACAAAGCGGTGTTTACAGGCCAACACATGGCCATGGTCAGTACACAGGTAGCACATAATTTTATCCTCACTACATACCTATTGTTTTGTGACTTTGGATACCTATCATATTGCATGTGACATTTAAGTTTCTTACATACAGGCATGACTATTAAATATGACTGTTACATTATATATGGGACATATTTATGTCCTACCATCTCGGACATTTGCCCTTTGTACTGTTTTATGTCAGGACACACCTGCCCAGGGTAGGGATGTCCCTCCTACTGTGGTACAGGTAGTTACCGTATGCCTACGTCTAGCTATACCCACACCTACCATACTGGTCTGCCTCTGACTTGGCACCAACATACACATGTTGTGGACACACACACACATTACAGTCACACAGAAATGCACACGGCACCCTCAACACACACTTACACAGACCACGGCACTCACAGACTCAGTTGAACACAGTACCTACGTGGACCGCGACACCGTCAGCGGTGACTAACCGTCCCTTCATATCATCATACTATTACTCGCGGATGTACTGTTCCGGTACTTCATTCTATCGGTCTTTCAGCCTCATGGTTACGCATGTCGGTATGTTACACATTCCTTGGTTGGCGATATCCTATTTATTTGTACCTCCATGATGTTATGACTGTCGTTGGTCTATCTATCATATTTGTAGATATCGCTGAATCCATCTATATCACCATATATCCCTCTATTGCCCTTTCTATCTGTATCATATATATGCATATGTGTACATATATATATCTCTATATATCTCTCTATATATATATATATATATATATATATATATATATATATATATATATATATATCTATATATATATATATATATATATATATATATATATATATATATATATATATATATATATAGATATATATATATATCTGGCGGGGAATGTGACAGGCACACAGCACCACCATATGCTGTAGGACTCATGTACTGTTCAGGTGTTGGCATTCCGTGTTGCACTGGCTATTGTGTTTACAATGTTTGAGGGCTGCCTATGTAGGAGTCACACATTGGGCCACCTATACATTACAATCTACAGGTGGTCATGTTTGTGTGCCATCCATTTTACTGTATGTGCAGGTGGAGAGGTGTCAGTCCGTAGGGGCCTACACGGTCAGAGTATGTGCTATGCATTCCCTCTTTGCCAAGGCGTAGGCATATTGTGCACACCTCCGTCTGCCTACTGGGGCTGGCACAGTGTGTTCATGGTCTGTATCCCTCTGTGCTTGTACTGGCTGTGGCAATTGTGGTGGGCTATGAGTGCCTTCACCATTTTGTCCCTGCTGCAGCTGCTTCCGCAGGATCATATTATGTAGCATGGCACATACTATGACAATGTGGGCACACATGCCTGGAGAGTACTGCAAGGCTCCACCAGATGTATCCAAACACCGGAACCGTGATTTCAGCATCCCGAACACATGCTCTTTGATGATTCTGGTTTGTGCATGTGCCTCATTATGGCGTTCTTGCATGGGTGTGTGTGCATTTCTGATGGGAGTCATCATCCATGGCCCCAGTGCATAGTCAGCATCACCCACGAGATGGCCATGTTGGATGTCCCCCCTGACAAATACCTGATACAGCTGTGAGGCATGCCAGATATGGGAGTCATGGTAGCTTCCAGGGCTGCCAGCACACACATCCATGATAATGCCCTGGGCATTGCACACGACCTGGCAGTTGATGGAGTGGAATCCCTTGCGGTTTATGTAGCGCATACCCTGCTCACCAGGTGGTGACTTGATTTGTATGTGCGCAGTCTATCACACCCAGTACCTCCGGTATTGTGCCACATGGTGGAAGTGATGCATATTGCTGGCCAACTCCTCCTGAGTTCTGGGGAAGTATATCTGCTCATTAGCATGTGGTAACATGGCATCCAGGAACTGGTGTAGTACTCTGGATGCTGATGCCTGTGAGATACCCATTATATCTCCAGTTGGCCTTTGAAAGGTACCTGTGGCCAGTATTTGCAGGCTTACACATACCTTCTTGTCCACTGGTATGGGTTCCCCTCCATTGTTTCTGGTTCTCAGGCATGGCCGGCACAGCTCCACTATTTGCTGTAAGATGTCCCTGTCCACCCTGTAACGCTCTACTATCTCCAGGTCATGTAGCCCCTGGTAAGTTACCCTTGGTCTGAACACTCTCCTTCTCCTCCGAGGCCTGCGGTGGTTGTCAGCATCATCCTCAACAACACCGTCAGTCTCTGACACATGCTGATGAATCACAGCTATGGCAGCTCCCAACATGTACATTTTAAAAGTTTCCCGTGTGTTTACACCTATGTTGCGGTGTTTGGGAATACACAGGTGTGTGTTGGGTGCTTACACACTTTTACTATTGTGCTGTGAACACTGATGATGTCATAGGGTGTGTATGTACGTAGCTACAGGTCACGTTATGTGTTTTACTGCCGGAACTACTATTGTGGTGCCTTTGGTGTTGAATTACATTTGCCTGCCGTGGATTACCTCTTGACCTTCCCTTTACATTTCTGCGTTGCACCTACCATTTTCTGGCGTGCATCCTGCAGCCTACTTTCATTTGTGCTTTCCTGGACCTGGCGTATCTTGCATTATGTGTGCTACTGCCGGTCTGCTGTCGGTTTGCTTCGCTCTGCTGTGTCAGGTCTCCTATCTTTGCAATCCAATACCTCCCCTCCTTTCTTTGCATTCACGTGCCTCCGCTATCCTGTTTTGCAGGTTTCTGCAAGCGGACTTGTCAGCTGCTGTCGATTGGCCTTCGTGGGTTGATTGGTGTTGATTGCTCATTAGTACTCCAATTACCCTACTTCTGCATTTCCTTCTTTTCTTCCCCTGTCCTTCCTGTTTATGCTATTGTTTGCAGCGCATGTGTCTGATTACTGGGTTTTGGGCACGTTTTCATCCTCATACACATGCGCTTTTGGCCACCATGTGTGCTCTCAGCTAAACGATTCCTCCCCACCCCTGTCCTGCAGCTTTGCTTAGCAACGGACAGACCAGATTTGCAATGCTCCAATGTGCTTAGTGCTACTGTGGCACACCCCTCTGCTGATGTCATGTATCTCCTCTGAGCAACTCCTCGGTGTTATACCGCTGCGCCGTATGGTACAACCTTCATCCGGCGGGACATTTGCGATTCAGTATTATCTGCCTCATTTGCATGGCATTGACTGCTAATTCATAGTTACAGCACCGAACACTATCGCAAGCCCTTAGCAACCCTTGCACCTTGGTTGTGGTGTTCCATGCCTACCATTGTGTATTATGCTGTAAACCTGATTTCTATTACGTTGCGATTTTATGACATTTTTATATTATTTCTTTATGTTACAGCTTCCGCACACATGCCCTGCGGTTCTGCTGTGCGTTACTGTGGACATGACATTAAATGTTATTATATACGCGTTGTGCATCTTTTCTTATGCCATTGGCTGTGTATTTCGCCATTGGCATATGTTCACGTTGTAATACCTGGGTCAGGCCCTCTTCCATAGCTCCGATGTTATGTTTGGGAAAATGTAAACCGTGTTTTTTGGTTTACATTTCCTTGGGCTTACGCTATGCCTGCACCAGTTCATGAATCGCTATATGCCTTCATTTGCATGGTGCAACATTGCACATGGGGTGATTTGCATACCTACGCCGGGGGCTGCACAGATGTGGTGTACGCCGGTAGTGCACGTGGAATTGGGTCGTACCTGAATCGCTCGGCGGCCATATTTGGCATTATAACGCCTATGCTATGCGTGCGCCTGGTGCAAGCTTCATGAATCCCGGGGAGTATCCTTAACAAAGTAACTGAATTTCATTACTGGATATCTCTTCACTCTCCTGATATTCTCTCCATATCAGAAACCTGGCTAAAATCTCACATATCTAACAGTGAAATCCTACCCCCTGGTTATAATATCTTCAGGCATGACAGACCTACAAAAAAGGAGAAGGGGTGGCCATACTTTACTCTGAACATCTCTCCCTTCACCTCCTTCCTCTCACCCCCCCCAAAGCTTTCACCCAGCTGAAATACTTATTGTCAACTGTAATTTAAACAATCATAAAAAACTTGCCATTGCCCCTATATATATATATATATATATATATATATATATATATATATATATATATATATATATATATATATATATATATATATATATATATCTTTATATACTTCCCGGTAATAACATCCGTACCCTTGAACTTATCCTTACCTGGATCTCTCAGACTATCTCTTACGAAACCATTATTCTTGGTGACGTCAACATCGACTGGAACATGCTGTTCTTTTCCTCCCCCTCCTCATGCATTAACCTTTATACCTTCTCTCAGCTAATTACTTCCCCCACTCATATTAACCAACAGGCTAATACCAGCTCCACTCTCGACTGGATTCTTACCACTCACCCCAATCTCTACCACAACCTCTCTACCCTACCTGACTCACTTAGCAATCACCTCCCAACATCTATTCAGCACTACTCCACTCCACCACCCAAGTCGCACACATACTAGAGACTGCCGTAACCTAAGTCTGACCAAAATACATTTAATCAAACTCTTTCTTCTATCAACTGGTCTTTCTGTTTTGATCTCCCTCTCAATGAAGCTGTCCAAAAATTTAACACCATATTTCTTAACATTCTTAACTCTCAGGGCCCTGTCAGAAAAATAAGAGTTAAAACTAACTATGCCCCCTGGATAACCAAAGATACTCTGTCCCTCATGCATAGAAGACACTGTGCTTGGAAATCCTGGCATAAGCATAGAATTGCTGCCAATCACCAACTCTATAAAAAACATTGTAATGTGACTAAAAAGCAAATCTACCATGATAAAAAGATATTTTATCTTAATAAACAAAATAACCCTCATGCCAACCCCCAAACATTCTGGATCATCATTAACAAACTTTTATACCCTGGTAACCCATCACTCATTAACCCCTCCACTAACTCTTCCTCTTTTGAAACAGCCACCTTGATGAACTCCTTTTTCAGTAATTCCATATAAAAGCTTATTAAACCAAATACCAGCTCTGTCCCTGACTCCCCTCTCCCTCCCTCCCATATCACTCCTTTCTCAATTAAACCAGTTTCCCCTTCCTATATCCAATCACTACTCAATAAACTTAAACCCTGTTTCCCATCTGCCAATAACTTATGACCCCTCTACCTCAAGTTAGCAGCACCTTCAATTCTCTATCCAGTCTCCATATTTATTAACTGGTCAGTAAAGGAAAGCCTAGTCCTTGCCATCTGGAAAAAGTTTTATGTCATACCTCTACACAATGAGGTAACTCCACTGACCCCTCAAATGTCCGACCCATTGCCATCCTACCCCCCCTTTCTAAACTTCTTGAAAAGTGTATACACAAACAGCTCCTTACATATCTCAGTCAAGAGAACCTCCTCTCCCCCACACAACATGGTTTCAGACCTCATTACAGCACCACTACTGCTCTTATATCTGTCACTCATTCTATTGCTACTGCTCTTGACAATAACAAGCTAATCTCTTGCCAGTTCCTCTATCTCTCTAAAGCCTTTGACACTGTATCCCACAACTTCCTTCTCTCCAAACTAGCTCACCTCAACCTCTGCAACTCTTCTCTCACCTAGTTCTCCAGTTACCTATCTGATCGACTCCAATCTGTCAAATGGCACTCTAACTTTCCTTTCCTCTCCTTTCAGACTGGAGTTTCCCAATGCTCCATCATAGGGACCCTCCTATTAAATATCTTTATCAACAATCTCTACCAATCCTGCCCACACTCCACTCTTATACATTATGCTGATGACTCTACTGTCATCTCCACCTCTGATAATTTACCTCACCTTTTCTACACCACTCAAGAATCTCTGCACTCTGTTGAAAAATGTCTCTCTTCCAATTAATTGCTGATAAGCCCCAACAAAACGAAGCTCCTACTCTTCCTCCCTAAATCTCTCCAACACCTCAAACCTACCTTCTCTGTCTTCACTGTAAACAACACTACCATCAAAGCTGAAGCGCATACTAAACTCCTACAGGTCTACATTGATGATGAACTAAAGTTTGACATACACATCAATAGCTGTATCAAAAAGATTCATCAAAAACTTGGACTGCTCTACAGGAACAAAACATTTTTAACCTTGGAATCTAAACTGACCTTAGCTCAGGCTTATAAACTCCCCACCCTTCTATATGCCACTCCAATATTTACCAACCTCCAAAAGAACCTGTCTCATAAACTTGAACTCACTTACAATAAAATAGCTAGATTTGCCAGCAATCTCCCCTATCAATCATATCATTGTCTTTCCTTAAAAAAAAACTCCACTGGCTTGAATTTGAACATCAGCTCCTCCTGCCACAGCTCCACCTGGTCCACTCCATCCTTCATCAGCCACTAGACTGTCCATCTCTGTCAAACCTTATCCCTCCATATATCCCCAACCATGACCTATGTAGCTCTGACCAACTCTTGTTACAAATTTCTAAACCTAACAAATCCATTGGCAAAATACTCTGTAGTTACTCAGCCTCCTCTGCCTGGAACAAACTCCCTCCTCATATCTATAGTTACTCAGTCTCCTCTGTCTGGGACAAACTCCCTCCCTCCTCAAATCTATAGTTATTCAGTCTACTCTATCTGGGACAAACTCCCTCCTTGTATACGCTCTCTTAACAACACTAACATTTTAAAATAGCTTTAAAGAAATTTTTGCATAACTCCTGGATGTGTACATGTAAAGACCCCAACTGAAAGTCTCCACCTCTATTACTCTAATTCTTATTATTTCCTTTGCTGTCTACTTATTCTAATTCTCTCACCATCTAGTCTATTTTCTCCAGATGGCATACCTTTCTTACTCTGCATTCACCCTTCCCTTCTTTTATAGCCTAGCATAATTTGATTATTATCTGACCTCCTTGTTCCAACTTCTTTTTCTATCCATCTGTCTTCCCATTAATTGGGCAGGATTCACGAAGGCTTGCACGGAGTGTAAGAGACGTACAACACTCCATGCAAGCCTCGCGATCCAGGAACATCCCTAAACTCCGTGTAAGAGACCAGCTAAAACGTCTCTTACACGGACTGGGCGTGGACATGCTAACTACCTCACTTGCAGCCGAAAGGTATGCAAATGAGGTATATTAGCGATCCACGAAGCAGAAACCAGTCCGTATAAGAGACGTTTTAGCTGCAGAAATGTACTCAGTTGACAACTGAGTAAGTTTCTGCAAATTCCACAACGGAGCCATGTCAGCTCCAAAAAAAGGGTGCATATTTCTCAGGCAGCATGCCAATGGCCAAATATGTGGCCATTGGCAATATAACCCGATGCCAAAATATTATGTATAAAACATGAAAATGAAGGTTATAAACCCACAAATGTGGGTTTCATGCAATACATGGAATGACAATGCAGGGACCAGCAGACCAAAAACAACATGGCCACCGAGTAGTGGTTGCTAAGGTGGGAAGCTGAGTCTAAGACATGTAACTAAGCATTAGTAGGCAATCTCATGTAAATGAGGGTTAGGATACTGAATCTCACAGTCACATAGCAAATGAGCACAGTCTGAGTAGTGTAAGAGATACATAACAGGGAGGAATAGAGTAGGATATAGGTGACATCACAGGGGGGGAATGGTAGAAAGAAATGCAGTTCATTGGAGGTCAGTGTTACATGACAGATGTCAGACACATATCATGGAAAGAGGAGTGCCACAACATAAGCATGGGAAAGTCAAGAAATGGAAGGTGTACACTGTTGCCTACACCAAAGTTTCTTGCTGGGTATGCATGCGCACGTGTGCATGCCATGAAGCACGAGTAGGGCAGTGTGCGCGCGTGTAAGGCAGACTGAGCATGTGGGAGCGTGTTGGGAGATGTTTAACACTGTTTGCGAGGGTGTGCGTGCGTGTAGGGCAGGCGGAGTATGGTGGAGGCTGTTGGCAGACGTGTAACAGTGTTTGCTTGGGTGTACGCGCGTTTTAACCTGAATAAGTAGATTCTGAACCGTGTAAGCACATGTGCGCGCGTGTAAGCCACTGTTAGCGTGTTTCTGATGGTATGCGTTGCTCCCCTGAGGAAACAGAGAGGAAAAAGGAAGCAACAGAATTAATAGGAAGCTAGCAGGGATAACTGCTGAAGCTAGCAGGTGAAAACAATTAGAAGCAGGCAATTACACAGGCAGAATAGTAGCCCAGCCCAGGACTTAAAACTCTGCAAACAGTAGTGCAGGATGTTTCTCTTAAGAGACACTGCAAGACAGGAGTAAGCTAATAGAAGTGAAAACTGAAAAAGCTTAACTCAGAGCAGAAATGTTAGGGGCTGCCATAGCTGTCATAATGAGACATAGGCGACTTGCTGAGGGTGGTGACAATGCAGATGGTGCCAGACAACCCACAGTGAGGAGACGGAGAAGAGTGTACAGGCCCAGGGTCACCTACCATGGGTTACATGAGCTGGAGATAGTAGAACATTATAGAGTGGACAGAGAGCTGCTGCATCAAATTGTTGAGCTGTGCAGGCCATGCCTCACACACAGAACCAACAGAGGGGAACCCATCCCAGTGGAAACCAAGGTATGTGTTGGCATAAGAATACTAGCAACAGGTACCTTCCAGAGACCAACTGGCGATATGATGGGGATATCACAGGCATCAGCCTCCAGGGTACTGCACCAGTTCCTGGATGCCATGTCAGCACATGTCGGTGATTATGTATATTTCCCCAATGCCCATGAGGTACTGGCCAGCAATATGCGTCTCTTCCAGCAAATAGCGGAATACCCTGAGGTAGTGGGTGCAATAGACTGCACGCTTTATCGCATCAAAGCACCAGCCGGTGAGCGGGGTAGGGCCTACATTAACCATAAGGGCTTCCCCTCCATCAACTGCCAGGTCGTGTGTGATGCCCAGGGCATAATAATGAATGTGTGTGCTGGCTGCCCTGAGAGTTACCACGATTCCCACATCTGGCATTTACGCAGCAGTACCAGACATTTGCCAATGGGGACATCCCACACGGACACCTAGTGGGAGATGCAGGTTATGCACTGGAACCGTGGCTGATGACACCCATCAGAAACGCACACACACCTGAACAGGAACGCCATAATGAGGCACACGCACAAACACATAATGTAATAGAGCATGTGTTTGGGCTGCTCAAGTCATGGTTCCGGTGTCTGGACACATCTGGTGGAGCCTTGCAGTACACACCAACTACATGTACCCAAATTGTCATGGTATGTGCTATGCTACATAATATGATCTTGCAAAAACAGCTGCAGCAGGACCAGCATAGGGCCGGGCCAAACAGCCCCCCACCATGAAAAGGCCATCACAGGCAGAGCGTGACTCGGAGGAGGAACAACCTGAGCCTGCCCCAGTAGGCAGAAGGAGGCATGCCCAGTATGCCCTGGCCTTGGCAAAGAGGCAACGCATAGCACATACACTGGCTCAGTAGGAACCCTGGGAATGATACCCCCTCTGACTCACTCAAATAATAACATGGATGCCTAAAATGACATGACCTGCTCACAAACATGTACAGGGAAGTGTAATATGCACATCCAACAGAGGCAGCCCTGCAGCACCACCTGAGGCATGAATGCCATGTGTTAAGTAATGTAACACCATGTACTATATGCACACATGAGCACCCTGACTAACATCCACCCTCACCAAGCATGAAGCCACAAAATGACGATGGGATGATCAAGTGCAATAACTGGCTGAAGTAATGCAGTTAGTCAAAGGGGAGCCAATGTGTTTCAGGCTGGGAAGACATGCGGCATGACATGATGCACCACCTGCTAGGGCTGGCATGCACCTATCATGCCATGCCCCATGGATACTGGCAAAGGCTGTCAGTACCCACAGCATGCCCTGAATAGGTAAGTCTCAAAACACAAACCCACCTTCATAGGTTCTACAAGGGATAGGAACCTAGATGTAATGCTACCCAATGACAGATGTCTAAACAGCAAGATGTGTGCAGTGTAAACGCACACAGTATGGAGAATGTAGATACCAGTCCTGTAATAGAGAACTGGGTCAAGGCTCACATCAGCACCCTAACACTACCAGGTCACACCTCATACTGTGCTGTACAGCCGCAAAACATGGAGCAAGCTACAAAAGGAGAGTGACTAGCAAGAAATGGCAAGGATAACCACACCCCCATGTTGGTACCACAACAAGAAGCAGCATGGATTAGCCATGGTCAAATACCAATGGCTAAAACCGCCTCCCAGTATACAGCCTGCTGCAGACTTCTGTCCTAATACCAGGAACTGCACCTGGCCTATGTCGGAATACATGAATATATCAAGCCCCCCAAACCACATTATATTGCTTGACTGAAAATACCCAGACATACACCGGGAGCATTATACTAGCACCAACACAGTAGGAGAAAATTACCCAGAATCCATAAACCAAAATGCCCAGGAACAATGTACCACTCCCACAAGAGGGGTAAGCATACTGGATGTGATAATCAGCAACATGTGTACTGGATGGCAAGATGAGAAGTGTACCCCTCACTGGTAAGACCAGACCATAGAGTAATCACACTGGATATACACATCCTGACCCCAGTCCCTGGCCAGAATACCACAGTGAAAAACATGTGTAAAGCATAGGTTGCAGCCCTCAAAACCGATGTTGAATCCACAAAAGGCCCTGTGCAAGTTCAGAATATGGGACACACCACAAAACATGTTATACAGGCATTCCATGAACACAGCCAGGAATGCTTGGAGTATGCAATCACAAATAACAACAACACACAATGCCATACACGCAGGCATCTGGCATGCTGGACTCCATCCATTACCAAACCATGCAAGAGAATGAGGAAGCTACCACATGATAGAGCAAACATAAAAAGGGAAGTAATCACTGACCAGTAGTATGGCAATAACATATGTCCACACATACAATACACTAAGTCCAACCACAACAAGTAGAATCTGTGAATCCAGAGGCAATGCGACACCACTCCCAAGTACACAGACAACCACAACACCCCCCAATAAATACAAATATATGTGATAGATGCATCCATGTATCCAAACCAGAGGTTGAGCTCCACCAACTCAGTACTGTCAAAACTAGTCAGGAGGAGAAGGTAACCACATACACCACAAACCCAGTCCCACATAGACCTACCACAACTGTAAACCAAACACATAAACACAGACAAATATTCCCGGAGGCCTTAATTACAAACACACCACACCAACAGAAGCCT
This sequence comes from Protopterus annectens, assembly GCF_019279795.1. Classification (NCBI taxonomy): domain Eukaryota; kingdom Metazoa; phylum Chordata; order Ceratodontiformes; family Protopteridae; genus Protopterus; species Protopterus annectens. The sequence goes on from NC_056726.1 coordinate 917,086,280, forward strand.
CCAAAGCAGATCACAAGCAGCCACAAGCTTCAATCACAGAACATCCAATGAATAGTGCAAAGCTGGTGTGCCAAACAGTCACAGGCCAGAAGGAGAAACAACATGCCTGATACAGTCGTAATAGGTGTCTGTATAGGCAGACACACTGCTGTCCCACTCACCAGACTGAACAAGGGAAAGGGTAGAGTAAGCTGCCTGTAGGCTGCCACAAAATGCCACATAACACAAGTACGCAGGTCACCCCAAAGCAAGCAGAAATATGATGCACTCAATGTCCATGCTGGTGTGAATTACCTGAGATGTACCTCCCTGGTCAACATGAAAAGAGACATGGATGGTCCCTCTGAGTATGTACCCCAGGGCGGTATGACACTGGCTGTGTGCAGCATCCAATCCTCACCAAGAATGATGCCACAATACAAACACAAAATGCTCATGTTTTACAGCTGGCACAGTTACAGCTGTCAGTCCAAGAGGGTCTAATGTCTGTCTGCCTGAGATGTCAAGCATGACAAGCCATGCTGCTGTTCCAGGGATGGCTTGCACCTGTTACCTGTGTGCATCTGGATACTGGATAAGGCCTTTGCTGCCTCCATAGAGCCGTATGTAGGCAAGGCCAAAAAGGCTACCCACCACCCTAGAAAACATAAGTGGTAGGAAACATAAGGGTAATGCTGACCAATACTAGATGTGTAAACTGCAATATGCATGCCCCTGAGGCACTTCCCATTATGGAGAACATCGATGTCTGTGCAGTGACAGAAGCCTGCTGCAAGCCTAGTGATAGCACACCAGCACTACTAGGTTATACCACATTTCATGTGTTATGGCCCCAACACCTGCACCAAAACATCAAAGGAGGGGGAGTATCCATATGCAGCACAGACACCCATATTGCCAGGTAACTGACAATGCACAAAGCAGTGGAGACCACCCATGTGCACATAACTGTAGTCAAAACTGCTGTACAGTCTGTAGCATGTGACAGACCACACTCTCACACACTAGAACTCCACCCAGACATCCTGAAGACACTGGACAGTATGAATGTCTCACCAAATACCAGACAAGGTACACACAAATTACCACATAGGTGTCAAACCATTATGTATGCAAGGAGTAATCAGGGACCTAGGGACACAGGTCAACATTAATCTGTCATGTGACACCCACAATGCCAATGTGGCTATGAAGATTGTCGATATTGGACACCATATCATGAAAGGATTCACATCAACATCAACAGAGGTCACTGTGCCGCTGTACTGTTCCCTTATCAGACCCATAATCTAGTACAATGACTCATATGGGATGTACTGTACATGACACCTGCAGCGGTTCGGAAGACCTCATAGTTACCCCACCAACAGGATAAAGGGTGTGAAATATATGTCATATGCTGCCTGGCTGTAGACACCCCAGCTGACTGCAGTCACAGACTGCCTACCCAGAGGCATTGTATGTCTGTTGTACAAGGCCATGTCCAACACAGGAGTAATGGACATGCTCCACCACAGGAAATCAAAGCCATTGGAGCTGTGAGAGTCACAGATGTCAGCCTCAACACATAATGAAATAAGATGTGCTGGAGGGACAGATACATAACCCAGAGGCTCCCCACAACCAGAAACAGGATCCCAATCCATGGTAGGCAGAGCCCCTCACTGACACCCCTCAACAGGAATATTGCCAAGTGGATGGATGACCGTACATGTATACTGGGGTCCTCACTGTGTCACGACCAGACAGAGGCACAGTGAAGAACTTCATAAATGGCCATAATTGAACATAGCAAGGGGTGGCGAAAGACACACACACTCTGGCTAGGCTTACTAATGGCCTAGGGTGTATAGCCTAGTATGAACCCATGAACCTATGAAGATACAAAATGTACAGGACACTAAGGATAATCACAAGGGTTACCCAACTGATGGTAGGAACCATGTTGGGCATCCAAAGATATGCTCCGAATCACACAGATATTACAAACAACATACCAAACACACACACATATTGCTAACATACAACCTGTCAGGTGCAGTGCAACCCCCCCCCCAGAGTGCAAAATACCTATCCCAGCAGACTGATGGCCCCCTGACATTGCAGATGCTGAGGTAACAGACATCATCTGCAAAGCAGAACACACAGCAGCAAAGGTATGTGATGGTGTCCTGTGCTGAGGCCAACATGGACTCCAAGAATAATGGAATGCCAAATCACACTACTGCCCAATGTCAGCCTTACCACAGGATATGTACCCAAAGAGCAGTGTACAACAACAGTGGTCCATCACAACAAAGGTGTTGCCTGAATGGATACTCCAAACTACCACCCCAGGATCCTGACAAGCTTGTTCTGCACAGCTATGGAAAGGATCAGTATGTACCGCAGACAGAAGGCTATTGTGGACCTACTGATACTGGACCTTACACAGTGTGGCTGTCGTAACTGCAGAACCTGCCCCTAAACATGTCTGACCCATTTGAAGCAGTCATTAAGGTCATTGATGAGGGCAATGTGGTCCACACAGTGTAGCTGGACCGTGCACATGCTTCTAGACAATACTGTACGAGTTCAGTATGGATATGTTCACCAGCTTAAATATATACCCCTATGTCAGTAGAGGGGTTGCAAACCAGACCAAGGACAGAACTGACATGGTCAGACATGCCGCATCCATGTCAGACTACAAAGCAGATATGAGTGGCATCCCACAAGGCCTGGTCTCGGCCCCCCCCACCCCCGCTCTGTATATATGTCCCATAGGTATAGGCCAACATGGAAGGACTGTGACTGAACATGTATGCAGAGGAGTACAAACAGCCCACCATATCCGACCCCCAGCTGACACAAGCAACGCACAAAAGGGCCACCTACAAACAGACAACTGTAGCCATAGCCATGTCAGCAAGCTAATTGCAGAACTGTGTATAGACAACCACCGTGGATATACAGTAAGTGCCCACAAATTACCACACAGGTGTTAACCCATGAGATACCTAACATGTAATGTGAGACCTGGGTACAAAAGGTGATAGATATCCTGCACTGGACAAACATGTGGCTGTAGTGTTCACAGAAACATATACTATATGCCCACCCAAACATGAAGGTTGGCAGATGTAGATAAGGGGAACTCACTGTGGCTCTGCAGTCGTCCTCCATCAGCGTCAAAAGTGACTACAATAGCCCCTGTGGGATATACCGCAGCAGACACCTCCATCAACTGTAAAGTCCACAACAGTACCCCACCAGGAGTAGCAAAGAGCATGAACAGATGCCATGTGTTGCCTGAGTAAACAAACTGCAGCCCCACACACCTCCATACTTCCCAGCTACAGGAAAGCTGCGCCTGATGTATGAAGCCATGTCCAACCTGGAATGAATGAACATGTTGCACCTTGTGCAATCTGAATGGCAGTGAGCTATGCACATGAGAGACCTGAACCCCAGCAGTGACATACATAGGACAAGCTGTACAGAATGATCCATAACACAGAAGGCACCCCCACTCTTCAGTAAACTCCTGGTACAGGTCAGCCAGAGAGTCACATATCGACACCCCTCAAGAGGAATCCTGATGAGTGGATGGGAGATGGTAGGCTAACCCTGGGTATCACTGTTATGTCAGAGGTAGACGGAGGCACAGTATACTAACCATGACATATGTCATGGCAAACTCCAGTAACAATGTGTGTCAAAGGACAAACACACCCTGTGACTAGCATCAGAAATGGCCTAGGGAACATTGCTAGTGTTTGCCAATGTCCACCCATGTTGTGGGATACACTAGCAATGTTGGATGAGCCTGGTGTAGGTAGTCCGTATCTGAACATATTGCAACATGGTCATATGTGCACAACTGGCCCCTACACAGTCTGTTGTGCTCACTATGAAGATCTCAAGCAGTCATAGGACTAAAGCCCAGGATACTGTCCACCACAGTGAAAGTACTGAACCAGTACACTATACGGTACTACAGTGTTAGGTCATTATGAAAGTATGTTGAGAACTGTCTGCAAAGTATCCCATGCAATCCCTTCAGGCACAGTATAATCCCTGTTGTGGCAGACACAAAGCAGTTGGCCAGTTAGTATACAACATGACACCCAACACACAACCATAAACGTGAGATATTGTTGAAGTTCACACACACCCAAATATGTGGTGGACTTCAGAGTGCAACATATGGAAAGCTCACACTGGGCATGCTCACACACTTCGATAAATGAGGCATATGTCAGACAACATGCCATGGAAAGGCTGAACTGGGCATGCTCACACACTTTGGCCATATCTCCATTTAGCAGTTGGCCACACATATCTGGTATTTGTACTTGTCAGTTCAGGAACCAACCACAACACAGCAATCAGCCCAGTGCACACAGTAAATGACTGCAGAGACATAAGTGATATAGTGGATCGCCATCATATGCAAACATCTTCCACAGATACACAAGTTGGTCATAGGAACAGGGAATGCTATGGCAATAAAGACCTGCAAACAGTAGAACAGCACAACAAATATTGTGCATCCGACAATTGAACATATGGGTGTAGAGGTCAATACTAGGCTTGTTGCCCTAGGGAATGACAGCTCAGCCAGAGTGTGCTTGGCATCTGCATCCCCAGGACAGTAGGCTACTGATGTAAAGTAGGTCACAGAAGGCAACATGTGAGGCTAGTGAGCTGTGCCTCTGTCAAGCAGGGGCACCGTGGAGGTCCCAGGGATTGAATGTGCTAAGCCACAGCCATGTTGTCGGTGTGTGCTGTGAGAGGGTTGCTGAGGATCTCTGACAGTAGGTGTCCATCAAAAACAGACTGAGGGGAGCCCTATCTGCATTCTCTGGACGATTCCACTGTCAACACTGTGTTGTAATGAGTATGTGTGAATGAAGTGCCATGCCGGAACTGTTCACAGATGTCCTCCCTCTGTGGGCTACAGCTCTGTAATGTATTAGGTCACTCTGTCTGTTGTATGGCACATATATGGCTGGTGTACAGCTGACAGGTGTCTTGTGGTGGAGCAGTCATGGGTTTATGTGGGATAGCATGACCAATGCAAACCATGCACATGCTCATAGAATGCAATTGTCAAGGATTATGCTGAGTGGCCAGTATTGTCCCCCAGCATGGGTCCTCTGAAGTCGTCCACCCCAGTATACACGAGTGTAGAGTCTGCTTGTGCTAAATACAGTTTGTGTGCAGTGACAACCTTGCCTGGGGGTGGAGATGGGATATGGATGTCCAGGGAAAGGTGGGTATGGTCAGATATCAACAATGGTGGTCTACCTCTGGTGTGGAACAGTGAGTACCCACGTTTCAGATGGACAGGTGAAATATGTATTCCCCCATGTGGCTGTAGTGTGTGGTTCTGCCATAGCACATGGACCCACAAATTGTAGTGGCTGTAGGGTAAAGTGGTAGAGGCCTGAGTAGTTCTCACACACAATATTCCTGTACCTGATGTTAACAACTGGAATGGTGTATGTGAACACCTGCATATCCTGGCACTGTTCCCAGGGAAGCTAAGTGTGTGTCCTGGATGTGGGTGTGGTGCTCTGGACTGGTTGTGTTGTGTGTTACAGGTCCTGTGGTCCCAAAGCATGGTATAGAACATAACCTGCCAGTGCGATGTGCATATCTGACCCTGACGTAGGTGGCTGCAAATGCATATATATGCTATCCCCCACCTGACAGGTAGTACTACATGTACATACCTCTGTAGAAATAAAGATGTCAGCACCCTATAAATACTACAGGTGTAGAACAGATGCCCAGTAATTCGGATAGTGCGCTCTGCTAATGCGTCTCCCTCAAGTGTCATAATATAGGTAGGTAGGGGTTCGAATCCTGCAAATGCTCAGTGTGTGGGTGAGTGGGGTTTGTGTGCGTGAAAGGCTGTGAGACAGAAATGTCCCTTTTGGCAACTGGGAAAACACACTACAGGATGCACATTCCCCTTTCTAAACACAGATGATGTCAGCACCCTATAAGTACAGCAGGAGAAGGGAAGCCTCCCAGTAATGCAAATAACGCGCTCCGCTAATGCGTCCATCTGGAATGTCATAACATAGTTAAGTAGTGGTTTGAATCCTGGATGAGGGGTCAAAAACAAAACAGTGTTGACGAGGCAGGAACCACCGATTATAAATTGAATGCACTTTATTGTGACAAGCGTTTTCGCCTCTGCTAAAACAGAAGCTTCATCAGAAACAGAAAAATGAGCACCAAGGGTTCCCAAGTTTTTAAAGCCTATCCTAGGCAACATGATGTCACTTCCTTGGGAACCCACAACATGATAAGTTAAAGTGTAAATACCACAACATAATTAATAAGAAAAACAAACCTTATTAATAAAAGCATAAATATTAAAAATATATATATACGATCATGACTGTGCAAAACCAACAACTCTGACACAATAAAAAATATATAGAAAATATGAAAAATATAAAAAGTCAAAAGGTGGGTTAGCTCTAAGGCAAAGCCCCGCCAAAACAGATGCAAAGTCCTGTTAAAAAACTGTTAAAAAACAGGACAGAGGTATCAGTTTTTTAAAAATCTACTAGTAAAGGACAAAATATGCCCAATCCAAAAGGACCATCACTTTAAAAAGAGCAAGTAAATGTTCTAACCTAACACTAAAAATGAAGACATAAACAGTGAAACATAAAAAAATGCATTTCAGTACAATGTTTAGTTTAATTTAGACTGTTTTGTTTAACTATTCTATTTACCTCATATCCTACCTCAGGTAACTTCTGTACTTTAAAATAGAGGAGATGTTACAAGACTCATTCAAACCAAGTACAGAAAAGGCATCCAATAGGATTTGCCACTCTAGTTCCCTTGTTTCTAAAAGAAGGGACTGGGGGCCGCCTCTAATACCCATTATCACATGGTCTATACCCATAAAATGGATGCTGTGCCCTATGTGACTTAAAATATGTTTCGAAAGTGCGTTGTCACATCTCTTATTTTTTATTGCATAACTGTGCTGGTAAATACGGTCACGGAATCTACGGTCCGTCTTACCTATGTAAAACGCAGGACAACAATCACAAAAAGCAGCATAGACTGATTGATACAGTTTATCTTGTGTTTGATAATGTATTTCTTGTCCCTAATGGTGAATGAGCACCCTATTTTTAAAAATTTACACCAGTTACAGGCACCACAAATAGTTGTGCCAGTATGTCTCGTAAAAGAGTTAGAGGATCTGCTCCTCTGTAGTAGATCCTTTAGGTTACAGCCCCTCTTGAACACAAAGATAGGGTATGTGCCCAATATGTTTGATAAGGTTGCATTATTCTGGATAAAATACCAGTTCTTCCTAATAATGGAGCACATATCCCCTGCAAATCTATTGTGTGTGATAACCAAACTAGTCTTGAAGTCCCTCCTAACCGGAGGGTCATCGGTCGAAGTAACAGCAACAAGGGGAGCATTAGGACTAAGTCTTGGTGTGGTCTCATTCATTTGTACAATAACAAGTTCACTGCTTTGAAGTAGAGGTTGATAAAAGCCATTGTCCCTCTTAAAAGAGACCTCTCCAACTAAACTGTCAAATAGGTCTTCGGGGTATCCCCTATTGAGGAACATGGCTTTCAAGATAGAGCATTCCTGTTCAAAGGCTTGACCTGTACTGCACATACGGACTGCTCTGACTAATTGCCCTTTGACAATAGATCTCTTTTGCTTCAATGGATGATTACTAGAAAAATGCAAGAAAGAGTTGCAATAGGTTGGTTTCCTAAAAATACAAGACTGGAACCGATTATTACTAAGGTCTTTAACTAACTTCACATCGAGATAGTCGATTTCACTTGTTGAAAAGTGATGGGTAAATTTTAAAAATGTGGTAGTCTCATTCATATAGTCAATGAGGTCTACTGCAACCTCTTCTCCCCCTTGGATGAAAATGAACACATCATCTAAGAAACGTGTGTAAAATTTTATGATGTTTTTAAACCTGGGGTTATTTAAAAGGAATGTTTTCTCCCAGTGAGCAACAAACAAGTTTGCTACGCTTCCCCCACAAGGGGAACCCATGGCAATCCCTCGTTTCTGGAGGTAATAACAGTTATCAAAAATGAAAAAATTAGAAGACAAAATGATGTCCAATAGGAGAGTGACGACAGCTATATCGTCCATTGGGGCATTCAAACTCATCAACATCAGCTCGACCCATTTGACCACCTCTTGATGTGGTATAGAGGTGTAAAGGTCGACCACATCGATGGTTAAGAAGTTGAAGGACGGGTCAAATTGGATGTCATTAATTGAGTTAAAAAAAGACCAGGAGTCCTTACAAATTTCAGGAATGGACCGCAGGTATTCAGAGATGATGCTGTCGATAACTCAACCCTATCCTAGGCAACATGATGTATGAGGGGTGTTAGTGTGTGTGCAATTTTGTGTGAGGGAAATGTCCCTTTTGGCAACTGGGAGAACACACTACAGGATGCACATTCCCCTTTCTAAACACAGATGATGTCAGCACCCTATAAGTACAGCAGGAGAAGGGAAGACTCCCAGTAATGCGAATAGCGCAGTCCGCTAATGCGTCGGACTCAAGTGTGATAACATAGTTAGGTAGTGGTGTGAATCCTGCAAATGGCACGTGTGTGTGTGTTTGAATGAAGGGCGTTAGTGTGTGTGCAATTTTGTGTGAGGGAAATGTGCCTTTTGGCAACTGGGAGAACACACTACAGGATGCACATTCCCCTTTCTAAACACTGATGATGTCAGCACCCTATAAGTACAGCAGGAGAAGTGAAGCCTCTCAGTAATGTGAATAGCGCATTCTGCTAATGCGTCTCTCCCGAGTGTCATAATATAGTTAGGTAGGAGTTTAAAACCTGTAAATGGTATGTGTGTGTGTTTGGATGTGGGGACTCTGTGTGTGTGTAATTCTGTATGAAAAACATGTGCTTTTTTTAAATCAGGGGATCACACTACATGATGCACATTACCCTTTACAAACAGTGATGATGACAGCACCCTATACATACAGCTTGAGAAGAGACATCTGCCAGTACTCAGAATAGCGCAACCTGCTACAGCGTCACTCTCAAGTGCCATCACATATTTAGGTAGGGGTTTGAAACCTGCTAGTTTGGATGTGGGGAGTTTGTGTGTGTGCATTTCCGTATGAAAAACATGTTAGTTTTGGCAATCAGGAGATCACACTACCTGATGCACATTACCCTTTCAAAATACTGATGTTGTCAGCACCCTATAAGTACAGTCAGAGAAAAGGAACTATCTAGTAATCCGAATAGTGCGCTTTGCTAATGCGTCTCTCTCATGTGTCGTGACTTAGTTAGGTAGGGGAATAAATCCTGCAAATGGCAAGTGTGTGTGGTGGGGGGGGTAGTAGGGTGTGTGTAAATGCAAGTGTGAGAAAGCAAATCCTTTTGGCAAATACTACAATACACCAGATGCTGCATATTCCCCCAGTAAACACAGGGGATGTCACCACACTATCAGCACAGCCAAACAGGGCTAGTTGGCTAGTAATGCCAATAGTGCGCTCTGCTACTGTGTCTATTACCATTGTCAGAGTACAGATAGGTATGTTTTGGTAACCCACAACTGCCACGTGTGGTTGTGTCACACAGTATGACCTTGTGTGGGTCTTTGTACATAACAATGCATGCCATTGCCTAAATCAGCAATGGCATTGCACACATGATGTAGGTGTGTGACACATACACATAAATACCTGTGACCTGCAGTAGTTACCATGTCTGACACATGCCTCGAGTGGATAAATGGTATTTGCAATGTATACCAATATGACTGTGTCTTACTGTGCAGGGTCCGCACACGGTATGTGTCTATACAGTGTGGGTGTATATGGTAAAATACCTACAGCAGGGGATACACATCTGGTCTGGGCCATATAGTGTACATGTAGTCGATGTACAGGTGCTGCATGTTCCCACCTGTTGTGGTAGTGGTAACATGTCATTCCACTGCAATTCAGTGACCACATGCTGTGAACCCTTCAACTAGTGTGTTGTAGCTACAGTAATGCTCACGCACAATGTTTGGCTGGATGCAGTCCAGCCATATAAACACAGTTCTTGAGACTATCATATTGCCAGAGTTGTTATGGAGGATAGGTGGTCTTCCTGTGTATGGGAGGGTTGTGTGTGCCAGGCTATGAATCAGATGGCAGTCTGACACACTGTTAGCTGCACATGATTAGGCCCTGATGCTTTGTGCTGTGCCAACAACCTGGAGGTGTGTGTATCTGTGGTACCTTGGGATACCACCCCCCTGTCCATGTGTGTTACATGTGTAGGGGACGACAGGCATGGTATGGGGCATAACCTGTCAGTGATGGGTAACACCTGTGAGCCATGAATCATGAATCTGGTACTGCACAGACATTGCAGTTCACCGTGCTGAGGACAGTGTCCGGTGCATGCATCTTCCAGTGTACACTGCTGTGGTTGTGTAGCAGCACTGTTAGTGTCCTAACCTGTGTGATACCCACGGAGGTGGCTATGTAGACTGTGTCCTGCAGCATAAGGCAGTATGTGTGTACCAAGGAGCTTTGCCATTATACATTGGGCCATGGGTGTCACATGCAAGATGACCCTTGCACATCATTGTGGCTTCCCTAGCATGTAAGCACATGTTGACAGCCAGCGGATACCCTATGAATGACATTGGAGACTGATCATAATGTAGACATACAACACCCTTCCCACATATAGTGGTAGCATACCTGGTGAGGGTATGTTGGCAACCAAGATCAGGCTCATACTGGCCTGTGCCACATGCTGAGAGATCCATTCTATGTTCCCTATCATGTAGTCCAGGGAGGTATGTCTCAGGTCAGCCATACTGGCATGGTCAATGAGTGAGTCATATGTGTCCATGCCTCTGACTGACCTGTATGCATGTGTTCTGTGGTGGACCATAGTGCCCCTGAGGCATATCACTGTGACCTTCACCAGATACAGCCTGTTGAGCGGCACCCCAGTGCAGCACCCAAGACAGGTACCTGACACGTCTGTAGCAGGTGTGTTGTGTAGCCCTACAGGCTGTGAGTGTGTGGCACAGGGGATGTGTGTGCCATGTGTGGCATGTGCTCCATTCCAACGGAACATATGCCTGTGTGCCAGCTGCGGAGGTGTGTGATGCTCAGGCAGGTTGCTATTCTGAGTCCCCACGTATGCCCCAGTGTGTTCAGCATGCTGTCAGTGCGTGTCAATGTTTGACTTGTATTGTAGTCACTGTAATATATTTTATTTATTTATCCTACATTTGTTGACCATGATAGTCCAACTGGATGCATGTCCATTTCCAGGGGAGGCCCGGGGAGAAAAGCTACAAGGGTAAGCAGATACAGCATTACATAATACCAGCATTACAGATTACAAACATATTATTTACAGAGATTACATAAGTAAGCAAGTTAAACATGTTTTACAGGTTAATGTTAGTCCTGAGCACAAGTCAGGATTAAATTAAATTACACAGTAAACTGGTTAACAGATTTTACACATTCGAGTTAGCCAGGCTTGATACATTGACATAGCCAGTTAAGTGACAAATGTTGTTTGAGTCTAGTGTTAAATTGACCTAAGGTGGAAAGTAAGGTAATATCAGCTGGAAGTGAGTTCCAGGATCTACTTACAGAGTTTGCAAAGAGAGAATCACCGGCTGTGTTATTAAATTTGCTAGTCTGAATTAATAGTTTGTTAGAGGATCGAAGCGGTCTAGGATTGTTATAGGGGGTGATAATATTTGAAGTGCAGGAGTGTTGTCCGGATTATAGAGGATTTTATAGGCCATAATCGGTTGGTTATACTGTATTAGGCTGGGTAGTTCAAGCCAACCAAGCTGATTTAGATTGATGCAATGATGTGTCCTAAAAGGCAGCCCAGTGGCAAACCTGGCAATGTGGTTGTAGCAAATTGAGTGTTTGTTAAGGACAGTCTTGTTCATATTTGAGAGTAGAGGGGATGCATACAGAAGGGATGAAAGAAGGTGTGAGCGAGCTATGGCACCTTTAGCTGGAGGGGTTAGGAAGGCTTTTATTCTGTAAAGTGACCCTAGTTTTTTATTGATGGCTTTGATAATTTGGTTAACATGTAGGTCACATTTGAGATTATTGTCTATGATGACACCTAATAGTTTAGAAGATGGGTCAGGGGAGATTATTGTGCCATCAGTTGATGTTATGGTAAAGGTGAAAGCGGTAGACCTACATGTTGGTGAAATAACAGCAGTTTAGTTTATTTGGGATTTAGGATCAGACGATGTTCAGAAAGCCAGTTTTCTATTGTATTAAAGGTGGTCTGGGTAGCTGACCATAACTCTACTGGAGATGTGGCTGAGCAGATCAGAGTAGAGTCTTCAGCATATTGGATACAGCTGACTTTTGGGATGACAGTATAAAGGTCGTTAATGAAGATGGAGAACAGCAAGAGCCCTAGTATAGAGCCTTGTGGTACTCTGAGGGTGTTAGGTAGAAGGTTAGAGAGTTTGTTCTGCCAGAGGCCAGCCTGCTGTCGACCATGCAGATAGGATTGAAACCATTGGAAAGCTCCAGTATCTAGACAGAATGTTTGCAGGGTGTGGATTACAAGTTGGTGATCAACCATATTGTATGCCTTGGAAAGATCCAAAAAGAGGGCTGAGGATATATAATTAGTGTTGCAAGTATGGTTTATGGTGTTAGTAAAGGCTAGGAGGCCTGAAGTAGTGCTGTGATGAGGACGGAAGCCATGCTGAGTGTCTGCCATAAGGCGATTTTGGATTAGGTGGTGCATGAATTGTCTATGAATAAAGTTTCCATAATCTTTGCAATTGGAGAGAGTATAGCTATTGGCCTATAATTGGAGAATTCAGTAGAGCTGCCTCCTTTGTGAAGTGGGATTACATAGGATATTTTCCAGATGGTGGGAAATTTAGATTCTACCATGGTTCGTTTGATTAGTTTTGAGACGGGGTAAGCAATAGCATCATCTGATTTTTGTAGGTACTCGGCAGGGAGTTGATCAGCAGAAAGTGTAGTGGGTTTCACTTTTTCAATCAAGGTACGGAGAAGTGAAGTGGTGACTGGTTGGCAGCTGAATGCAAGTAGGTTTCTAGGGGTGCTACTTTCAGGACCAGGGGAGCTCGGAGGTAGATGGCTAGCTAGGGCTTGAAATTTCTCAGTAAAGAATTGGTCAAAACTCTCAGAAACATCTTCAGGGGTTTTATCAATAGTAGCAGCAGGGATTGGGGTTGAAGTTTGTCCAGGATGTAGTATATATGACATGCCACCTGACAGGGTATGGCATTACTGGGTTCAGAGAGCTCAGTCCCCAGATTGGCTGTGTGGTGGCATCCCACACATGTGTTGTATGTTCCTGGCCAAGGGTGATGGCTGACTGCATACATGTGGCAGCTGTGACATTGCCACATGGCTCACATAAACCACAACTGGACCATAGAGGTGATTCACAGGTTACCTTTGCACATGCTACCCTAGTAGTGTGATTGCCATGGTGAGTACCAACACATAGGGCCAATGGGGAACAACATTCTGAAGGTGTGAATGTGTGGATGTACCGCTACTGTTTCATAGCACTGGCATATATGACTGCACACGTGGGTAAATGCCAGGTAAGACATGTGCAATGTGTCACAGGCAACGTACGTGCGTACAGGACAGACAGTGATGTTCTGTCATGTGTAAAGTTGACATACATATCGTACGCTATGCAGATGTCACTAGGAGTCTACAGAAGCACTGTAACTCTGCATTGCAGGTGCAAGCAGTGTTCCAGGGAACCCCAAGCAAACATGCATGCAAACAAAGCTACAGTAAGCAGGACTGGAAGTAGTGCATTGTACAACAAAGAAGGGGTAACAATAACAGTATGTAACAATGCAAATATGTAGGCACTATCAACATGTACCCAGGAATACACAGCGCAGATGCCCATGGTAGAACTGATATTATGTCATAGTTATTTGTGATTTGGATTACATTGGTACTGCACACATATCTACATGCGCGAACATCCACATTGCATAGTCGTTGTGGGCAACTTGACACCATTACTGTACATGTCCACCATTGCATATTACTACTTGCATTAGCTTCCCCCCTGTGCTACCCATGTATGCGGCTATCTGTTGACAACCTTACCACCGGCATGCAATTATGTGCAGCTGTTACACTTTGGTATGTATTATGGGTGCAGATAACAATTCAGGACATTCATACAGTTACTGCAGCAGGCATGCTGGGATATACACACAGTCATAGCAGCACACTGTACTGTTACCAACATGATACTACTAATACACTTCTATGTAGTCACCCTGTGCATCAGCAATGTGTTTACCTGTTCCCGCAATTATGTTGGAGATTGCAGGAGGTGGCACAGTGTCATCATATGCACAGGGTGTGAATTAGGTATGCCTGAGTCAGCCACTGATACCACCAATCGACATGTGTGTGTATGTGTGTTGGTGAGGGGCAGCAGTCCAGGGTGGGGCAGTGTTGGTGCAGTGTGTGCGTGTATGTGGTCGCCCTAGGTGTTAACATTTCGCATGTGTGTATGCATGCACACAGTTCCACCTCATGGCTGCCATATACAGGGGTTTGTGGACAGCCACAGACTGCACCTGGCAGGTCATACAGATCAGTGTCTGTGGGCACGGACATGGTACCTGTGCCTGGCAGGGTTGCTACTGACTGTATCCAGTACTAAGCCAGACTGGTTACTGTCATCAGAAGCGGGAGTGTGTTGACTGGACACAGGTCCCTGTTGGGACTGTCCAGAGCCACGTGCACGTGGTCTCCTGGGGCGTTCCGATGACAGCACAGACCCACCATTGCTGGGGCTGCTGCTGGCACTATGGAGGTGTGCGTGAGCCTGTTGTCGTCCGCACTGACTGCCAGCTGCTGCTGTTGCCAGCATACGGCCACATCGACGCTGCGAACGCCCACCATTGCCCTGGCTCATGGACATTTGGTTGTGGAACTGCTGTAGTATGTCCCCACAACATCTGTCTATGACATCGGTGAAATTACGGATAGCATCCGCAATGTCACGCATACTGTCTGTCATGGCTGTGCGACATGCTCTCAGCTCCCTCAGACCCTGTCTGGTGTACCTTTCCATACGCGACTTTGCCTGCATGACAGTCCGAAACATAGCTGAGGTTGACAGACCTCTTTGGGCACATCGTCCAGAGGCAGTACGCCCATGGATGCTCCCACGAGAACCCATGGGCAACTGTCTGTGTGGTACCATCGGAGGACCCTGCCCATGGCTGCTGTGTGGGGATGCATGTGCCACAGGTACCACATTACCCTGGTCTATGCCCACTGTATCCTGTCCATCACCTAGGGACAATGGTGACAAAGGATGTACTGGCAGGATGACTGTGCGCAATGATAGGGTTGACAGCTGTGTACTGTCAATTGGCTGACCAATGGTGGACCCTGACACACCTTCCTGTACCATTACAGAAATATCATCATTACCAGTACCCGTGACACAAGATTCAGGTTCCCTGCTGGAGGTCACCAGAGCAGCACCAGAACCTGTGGGAGGAAGACAGGAAACACAGTTTACAGTCTCCAGACATTGTTACCAGTGATGCACTTCTGCACACATGCACACATGCACACATGGACACATGCACACATGGACACAGGCACACATGCACACATGGACACAGGCACACATGCAGACATGCACATGTGGACATGCACACAGGCACACATGCACACATGCACACATGCACACATGCACACATGCAGACATGCACATGTGGACACATGCACACATGCACACATGCACACATGGACACATGCACACATGCACACGTGGTCACATGCACATGGACATGCACACATGCACATGTGGTCACGTGTACACATGCACACATGCACACATGGACACAGGCACACATGCACACATGCACACGTGGACACAGGCACACATGCACACATGCACACGTGGACACAGACACACCTGCACACATGCACACATGCACACATGGGCACAGGCACACCTGCACACATGCACACATGCACACCCTGCAGTATACACACAGAGCACTACTGAGTTACACTACTGTTACTAGCATTATCAGGACTATTATAGGTTATGTTACACTCACCAGCATGGATGGCCTGCCTTGCTGTAACCCCAGAGGGACCTGCAGAAATGATGAGATTAATGTCAGTGGGCACAACTGTGCCATTGGTATTGCATATGATACAGTGCAGTAGTACACCAGTTGCCTTTCACACGCCAGCTGCTGATATTGCCAGTATCACACATGCACAATTCCATACTTTGATGACAGATACATACCACGGACACACCTTACACATGCATAAACTAACAGTGTACAGAACAGTCAAGTGTAAATATGGCATATTACCTGCATGCTCCATGTTGTGCTGCTGTGTGGATCCAGCCTCCATCATGATGCAGGTGTACTGCTGTTGCTGTTCCGGGGCTGGAGCCACAACACTTAGGAGTAGCCCCTCCAGTCAGGTGAGGGGCGGGATGTGTGGCCACCCCACCTCCTGTGGCAACCTGTTGCCTGTGGATATCTGATGCACACTGACGGACACTTCGGATTAAATCACTGCAGTGATGTTGTACCTGTTCATATGTCCTGTTATGCATGCCAATATCATTTACCCTATGGACAAGGTCTTGCCACAGTGCAGCCCTCTCCTGCTGATTCTGACTGGTGCGGGAAAACAGGATGTCATACTCCCGCACCAGGCTCTGGTGGATCTCCTCGTCTTCCGCTGCAGAGTAGGCGGGATTACGCTGATGCGCCATCTCCCTGGAAGAGAACACAAACAGGATATCAGCATACTATGTCAGCAATATATGGCACACATACTATACATGATACTCATGTGTAGTGATATACTACTACTCCCATATGTTGCATGTGTGTGTGTCGTGGTGGATACACAGGTACATGGCCAGATATCAGTGCTCAGCCAACACCTGTGCAACAATGCCTGCCACATTCCACACAACATAGTAGCATGCCCCATCGGTCAGCACACACTGACAGGTCCAATGCACAACCTCAATCTGGGGGTTCATCCCAAGGTACTGTATGTGGGACGCCATCCACTAGTGTGATGTGGACACAAGTTACTCGGCCTGGATATACATATCCCACCACCACCACCAGCACAGTAGACTACTTTGATATGTATGTGATTAGACACTTATTCACTTGTTGGGACTGAGATGGTATCCATGCAGCACACTGGGCCAGTGGAAGCCACAACCCACACTGCTGACCCCTTTGCAAATGCTTACCACGGACATGCCACAGATTGTATGGAACATGCACACACATTTCTAACCCAGACCCTATGCACAAAGGTTAGGCATCCTGTCCAGTGGACCCCAGACAGAGGCAGATTGTATAACAATAGCAGGAGGCTAATGCAGGACAGAGCACATTCACATTAAGGGAAGGCATCTGTGGTCAGCACTGGTGCTACGCTATGGTCCATCATAACAATGGCCACGGCCTACTCTGGGAGTGAAATGGCCACAAACACTATGGATGACCACAAGGCCTTCTTCAGTTATGTTACACATATGGACCAAATGCCTCAGATATGCTCTGTGTTAATACACACCTACTTAACATTCACCAAACACACGGATATTGGCAACAGTCTTGCAGACAGGCTCGGTGCACGTATCCCCCCTCCTTCTCCCCCACCAGTTGAAATATTTATCACAGCTGTATGTAACCTCCCTATCATCTCACATGTCCAGGTGAGGGCCGCCCTCAGCAGAGCAGAACACACAGCATCACTGTGACCTCATGGTATCCCTGGATGTGTGCTACCTGCACTCCAAGAGGACATGCAACCGCATATAACACTGATAATTTATCTTGGCCGTACTACAGGATATGTACCTGGACAGTGGCATACAGCGACAGTGGTCCCACACCACTAAGGAGGCACCTCTACTGACCCTGGGAACTACCACATCATATGCATAACCGGCCTGGTCTGCTAAGCTATGGAATTATGCAGTATGGGATGCATATGCAGTGATATCGGGTACCTGCAGACACTTGTTCCCAGACAGTGTGCCTTTGTGATGGGCTGATCCTGCCTTTTGAACCTGGCTGACCTTTCAAAGCAGTCACTACAGCCATTGCTGAGGGCAACAGACAACTGCTGCCAGGATCATGGCCTAAGACTGATTGACATGTAATGTATGGTCATCCCATTTTGGTGGAACTACATACACACAACATATCACATGGACATACCTATAGATACAGACCTATGACACATTTAGAGGGTTCACAGTATGCACACTATTAACCTGCTACTTTGCATTACCTGTGTTTGTTGCAGCTGGTTGCGTTACCACTGCTTCTGATTGCTGCTGCTACTGTCACTGCTGACAGCTTAGAGTCACAGAGTCACAGTGTGTAGGTTTTTTTTTTTTTCTCTCTCTCTCTCTCTCTCTCTCTCAGTTTTCTCTCTCCCTCTGTCTGCTTCCAGACAGTGCAATGAATGTATTGCATGTGTGGAGTGTTAGTACTGGATGCTTTTGTTGGTATCTGCATAGTTCCATGTGATGGCCTCTGTACCAATTGTAAGCCAGCATTTGCTAATTGCATACAGCCAGTTGTGTACTGATTGCAGTTCTCACTGTGATTTCAGGTCAGTGCTATAAAAGGGTATGTGGGATAGGCGTTGCCCTTTCAGATTTTAAGGGCCGGGACCATGCTGGTATGCTGTGGACACTGTTCTGTGAGTGTAAAGGTTAGTATCTCTATCATAATTCAGGCTGTGTTGTAGATTCACATTTCTCCATTCCTCTCTCCTGTTCCCTGTAGTAAGTGTGTATGCACAATGACACCTACAACTATAAATATATATATATATATATATATATATATATATATATATATATATGTGTACATATACATATACATACATTTATATATGTACATTAACTGACATTATTACCTACAAGCTACCAACTAGCATGGCTGTTTCTGTTCACACACTACTATTATGGGAATCCAGTAGTTTTGACAGTAATTCTACATTTTATGCTTTGGGTACTACACATCCTATATTCCCTTTACATTCATCCCTACTATTACATGTTATATTTATTTTAGCACAATGTTTTTGTATACGAGTCATGGCTTAGTGGTAGGTCATACACACTAGTGTTTCCAAGGTCCTGGGTTCAAGACTGACAATGGGATTTTATTTTGCTTTTGAACTGAGTACAGGACCTGTCAATCAAAGTGACTAAGGCACTTTTAAGCAGTTGTAACGGGGTTAGTGCTGGTTTGCGCAGAGCTCACGCATGCGCACTGGCGTTTAGCTCCGCACACACACGTGCACACCCGCTTACAACCGCTTACCAGTGCTTACTCTGGCGCACACCCGTGCTATTTTCTTTGAAAGAAATGAAAATGGGGAGACAGGAAAGTGGTGAAAAAGGGGTCACAAAGAGGGTAAGACAGTAGGGAAACAAGCTTGGGATTTGCAGGAGGGATGTAGGTAAGGCCCATAGCTGCCCATTTCTTCATCAGCAACAGCTGCGCATATGTATGTAATTTGGTGTGACATTTGAAACCTTCCACCCCTGAGAGAGGTGTCAGGACAACAATAATACTTGTTGTACAGCCAATTGTAATTGATAGATTCCATGTCCAGCAGACATGTGTGGAGGATGGGCAGCTATGTATGGGGGGTAATTTTTTGTGGGTACAGAGTGCCCTTTTTTTTTTTTCAGGTGAGAGTGGTATGTCAGGTGAAGGAAGTCGGTACAGCTGGGGAGGTAGGTTGGGTAGGTAAACAGACAAGACAAACAAGACGCATACAGGGGCGGTGTATGACACGTGTGGGGGGTTACACAATTGACGGGACGGAGGTTTGGATATCCAGAGCCCATGAGCCCACAGATGGCAACAGTGGAACTGATATCCCCACCCATAGGCAGTTGCCACTGTTCCTTCACTGCCCAGGATGGGGCTGTGCTGGGGGCTTTGTAGGCCGGGTAACAGGCATGCCCGTAAGTTGTGCCACCCATGCCTCAAGCTGGCGTAGGCGCTCGAGAACAGAGTCCTGAATCTCCCTACGCACCACAGTCCGGATGCTACGGAGGGTGAGTGGTGGTTCTCCTCCAGTCACACTTGCAGAGGGGGGGGTGAGCCCCATCCCCTGCAGTGCTTCCACCTGCAGGTGGCACAGGGCCACCGGAGGAGGGTCCAGACTCGGCACTAGTGCCAGGTGCACTCAACAGCTGAGGTGGGAGAGGTGGGTCCGCTGGAACCCGCCTTCCCTGTCGTACTATGTTTTGCATTATGTCATGACAGTTTGGGTTAGTGACATATAATACCATTCACAATTAGTTGTAACAGCATGCATTAGTATTCCCATTAACCAAACACCCAGATATTCACACCATTGAACAGCGTGCATAACACATGCATAATTTGAACAGCAATACACAGTCCAACAACATGCAGGGTTAATTGATGGCAACAGGCCATCAGGTTTGGATGTATGAACAGGGCAGATGCATCAATGGACATGCAAATATATATGACCCAACAGAACAAACGTCCAGGGGTGTTAATTGTGATTGCTCATACCATTTTCACGTGGAATGGGTTATATGTGGTTATAGGGTGGGGTAAAGAAAATAATATTAACACTTTCAAATACCAATACATATGCTGTACATTTCTAATAGCTACAGATATATACACACTACTGTTCTAACTACAGTTTCCTATATGATAACTATTTCAACTTGGTGATAGGACTGTTACTGCAACATCAATATACATTTTATTGTTTCTCATACACATTCATATCTAGCTTTGTTCAGCTACATCATCCTGCTACATTTGCTTTATATAGCTGTAGACAAGTGTGGATGTTTGGTATATCAGACAATCATCCTATCTGCATATTGCAGACTGAGAGCAACATATCCAGATTTTGGGATACACATTCCAGATGCAGCAACACTTTGAACAG
Source organism: Protopterus annectens (assembly GCF_019279795.1). NCBI lineage: Eukaryota > Metazoa > Chordata > Ceratodontiformes > Protopteridae > Protopterus > Protopterus annectens. Next base: position 917,107,335 of record NC_056726.1, read on the forward strand.
ATTTCGCTGTTTGGTTTTGATTCTCACATGCATTTCATTCTGTCTTGACTGCAGTATACTTTATTCAGGGGTTATTACTACTGTATTGCTGGATTCATGACACTTTCTCACACTCTCACACCTGCTTTCATTTTACTATTCAGGATGGTACTTACTTCTAGGCTTTATTGACATGTTTTACCTGTAGTTATTACAATCCTTTCCAGCAGTCTCACTTCTGTCATGTTTCAGTATTTCAACAGGGATATATTTCACACATGTGATTTCATCATCTTCTGCAGCTATACTTTTCAGCCTGCTGCAGGTTGTGTACTATTTTCTTACAGGTGGGGCATTTTTATTTCAGAATTTATGTCAGACATTTTCATTTTTCATTTTGGCTTACAGGCTGCAACACACTTTTGTAATCAAGCAATACTTGCAGACACTTTCACACTGTTACTTGCACATTTTATTCCTTACTGACTACACTGCACTCTTTTGCTGAATGTCATACTTTTGTATTTCTTTACAGTTACTGGTAGTGGATTACTGACCTGCCTGGTGGTGCAACCGCACCAGCTTATCGCCATAGGGTCTGCGGTTCACAGAACGGACACCTGCAGCTGTAATATAAATGAAGTAATATTGGAATACACATCTCCATAATATCAGCTAGTTTAATTTCTTACATACATAATTAAATGTAACTTACTCAGTAGTGGGGCGTTGGGCATTTGCCAGGCCTCCTGGATCCAAAGGTTCAGTTGGTCCTGCTTGCATCTCTTCAGGTCCGCATGGTGGTGACGGACCTGCTCACCAGTCCTTGGAATCCCTGTGGCACTGGTGAGATCATGAGCCAACCGGTCCCATGCCTCAGCCCTGTATGCTCCCCAGAGGACCTGGCCCTGCATGAGTTGGGCCTCATGATTGTGGACTAGGAGCCAACTGTAGCTGCGCTACGGGCATGCCCACGCAAACGAGCGCACTCACGGTTAAACATCTTTACAATTTAAAAAAAAATTATGAGATGTTCATTTGTACATTTTATGTTCGTAGTCTGTGGGGGCATGTGTTGTGTTGTGTTTATTCACATTTCCATGGACTCTGTCGTGGGTGTTTACTTTGGACACTTTTCCTCTTCTGGGGGCATGTCCGCTTACAGGGCTCAGCCTATGGACACGCCCCCTACTGTCTTACATGGACCGTGTTAGCCTTAGGTGTGATTCAGCATGCTCTCATGAATATGCAGAGCATGCTGACATCACTCCGTTTAACTGTAGCCTCCGTGTATGAGTTATAACTCTTACACGGAGGCTTCGTGAATCCTACCCATTGTTTTTCTTGGATTTTGTCCTTTGATATTTTTATTGTATGTTTTTTATATTGTTTGATGCTGTAGTTTACTTAATTTTTCCATTAATTGCTGCTTGACATTGCATTGTACTTCTTATTTTATGTAACTTGGAGCTTTTATCCTTGGGTCTCTGCTGAAAAAGGACATTTGCCCAGCCAGACTAACCCGATTAACAAATGTCAAATAAATAAAATAAATTAATGGCTAAAACATGTGTGAGATATCCAGATCTGTGGAGAGCAGTCAGGTGTACATCACAGGCGTAACACATTTTGTGGGCTAATAATGCAAAACAACCTGATCTTGCTAAAAAATAATACAAAACTCTTCTGCACTAACCGGTCAGCTCCCCAGATAAAACTTTTCCATGAAATGAAAGGTAAAATTCTTTAGAAAGATTTTGATGGTCAAGAAATAATTGATATACATGGCTATGTCAACAGAGAGAAGAATATGCACCTGTCAGGAAATTTTTGCTGTGGTAAAAGGCATAAATGCATTGAGCTTAGAGAAGGCAGGGTAAAAGCATTATTTTGAAACAGTTACTTTAACAGTTCTTAGGCTGCTGGATGTAATGAAATGGAGGTTCATACTGATGTGTTGAGATAATTCTCCTGTCTGTACACTGATGTTTTTGCATAGAGTCATGGGTTTGATTACAGCTATATTTCAGATTATTACTTCATGTTATTTTATATTCCTATCTTATGTTTTACTGCAAATGTGTGTATTTATCTCCAGTAACATTTCATGAACATAGCATTTTACTAATGCAGTGAGAAAGCATTTGCAAAAACATTCCATCTCCAACAGGGAAACTTAGTAACTCACCCTTATCCTGATTATATCTTAATCTTCTTTCTACTCTCCTAACCCTTATTGCTGTCTCTAGCAAGCATTGTATTGTACAGAGCTTTACAAAGTAACAATGAGGAAACACCTACAGATAATACCCCATAAAGATGATTCAAAATGTCCCATAAACAAAACTCTTGGTATCTCTCTCTCTCTCTCTCACTGTCTATTCACCTGTAGTGCTTTAGTAAGTTGTCACCATCCCTTCAACTGTGTGATTTAAATTGTGTGAATTAGGAGTTCCTCTGTGGTGATAGTGATAATGCTCGGATGTATAGACGGATTTTTGCATACTTTCAAGGATTGACTGTTTTTATTACAGTATTTCATGCACATATTGTTTTCAGCCAACATTATCCTGTTTTTGTCACAGCCTACTTGCTCCTTGTCTCCAACGCCTCCCTCTCTATGTCTCTTTCACTTTCTGTGTCAGTCGATTTATTCAGCATTTGTGCAATGCCTGGCACTGAGCAACACCTCTCCCTTAGGGGAAATGGAAGTACACAGCTCTTGGTAAAATCTTGTACATTTTTGCCTTCAGACGCATTAACCTTTGTGCTAATGTGTTTAGCCTCACTGTGCCATTTACAGCCAGGCTAATCTCCTCTTCAACAGACTGAAGAGTAGAATGGACACCATGCAGGATGTTCCAATTGCAAATATTGTTAGGAAGCATTCTGCACTGGATCATTTATTATTATGCTGCTGGCTGTAATATACACATCATGTAATGTTAAAATTATCATTAGATTGATGAAGACTGATGCCTACATTCTCCCTTGTCAAATTATTTTGTGACAATACCTTCAAATCAGTAAAACTAAGGTTGCTTACAACTCAGTCATGATTATACTTTCCAACTACGGCTTGCTCCCAATTGGAAGTGACTGTACATAGCATGACAGATTACTTGTCAGGGAAAAATAACAGTAACACACCCCCAAAGATATAAAAAAATGCCCCAGAAAAAATATAGCATTCTTAGCGTGTCCTTATCCCTAACACCATGTCTCTATCTGTTCCCACTTCTGTATTATCATTTTGTACTGTTGCATATTTATCATGCTACTGGATGTAAGGGACATGTTATGGGATTTTACAATTGTCATGAGTGCAATGAAAAGTAATACATAGATTTTCCTTTTCTTCAATCACTGTCATATTTGAACTTTGTAAAGTAGGAGCTCTTGTGTGGTGTGGTTTGATAATATGTATGTAGATTTGCTTTACAATACTGTCAAGGTTTGAATCCAGATGTTTGCCAAAGTGTTTCTGAATGTTTTGTATTACTCCTTTGTGTGTTAGTGTTGGCTACACATTCTAGTAACACATCAATATTCTGCTGTTGTATTCATAGGTTTATAGGTAATAGGTTTATAGGTAAGTACTAGGTAGATGCCCTTGAGGACCATTTTAAATGTAGCCAAGTTCTATTAGTGAGGATCAAACCATGTTCTACTTGCTTGTGAGGTAAACACCACAACTATTATGCCAATCCCCAACTCCTTGCCAACCTGCAACACTACAATATTAATGTGCTTGCTCCCTATTTAAAACACTGTCTTTTCTAGACCTTTCCTGAATAATTATGATAACAAACTGGAGTAACACAACACAAATATTTGCAGAAATGAACCATAAACTAATCTGTTAGTATGTCTCTGTGTATTCCTGTCAACAACGTTTCACCTCTTCACACCCATTCAGTGTCATCAAATATACCTCCTTGATTCAAAACTGTTTCCATAACTCTATTGTTAGACACACTGACATCCCGCTCACCAGGCTGAATAAAGAGGAGGTCACGGTGAGCTGCCTGTCGGGTGCTAGGATCCGACACATAACGCAAGCACTCAGGTCACTCCAAAGCAAATACAAATATGACTCAGTCATTGTACATGCTGGTGTGAATGACCTGAGACGTACCTCCCTGGACTACATGAAAAGAGACATAGAGGAGCTCTCTGATCATGTAGCCCAGGCTGGTATGACCCTGACCTTGAGCAGCATCTTACCCTCACCTAGAATGATGCCACAGTACAAAGACAAAATGATCGATTTTAACAATTGGCTAAAATTTTGGTGTCATTCAAAGGGGATCCAGTGTCTGTCAGCCTGGGATGACATGCTCAACAAGCCATGTTGCTTCGCTAGGGACGGCTTGCACCTGTCACCACTGGGCTTTCGGATATTGGCAAAGGCTCTTGCCACCCCCATAGTGCCCTTTTTAGGCAAGGCTCAAAGTCAAACCCACCCCATAGACAGCACAAGGAACAAGAAACTAAGGGTAATACTGCTAAACGCCAGAAGTCTTAACCTCAAGATGCATGCACTCGAAGCTCTCCTCAGTATGGAGAACATCGATATCTGTGCAGTGACAGGAACCTGGTTCAAGGCTCCAGAGAGCACCCCAGCACTACCAGGCTATACCTCGTATCATGCTTTTCGGCCCCAAAACCCGGACCAAACCACAAAAGGAGGGGGAGTTTCCATATTTATCAAGGATATCCACACCTCCAGGTTAGTGGCATTGCAAGTATCGGAGACCATCCATGTGCAACTAACAGTGGGCAAGACTGCTTTTCAGTTTATAGCATCCTACAGACCACCCTCTCAAAGTCAGGAATCCCATTCGGCTTTCCTGAAAACATTGGAGAACATGAAGATCTCTCCGAACACCATTATATTGGGCAACTTCAACTACCCAAACATTGACTGGGAGCACTACTCAAGCCCCAGCACCTTAGCCCAAAGATTCCTGGAAATTATAAACTCAAATGCTATGGAACAACTAGTCACCACTCCCACAAGAGGGGACAACATACTAGACCTGATCATTACCAACATGGGGACTCTATGCTCCACACCAGAAGTATATCCCTCATTGGTAAGATCAGACCATAAATTAATTTCACTGGATGTCCACATCCCGACCCCATCCCCAGCCCAGAAAACCACTGTGAAAAACTTCTCAAAAGCGAACTTCTCACTTCTCAAAACTGAAGTTGAATCCTTCAAGGCCCCAGGGCCAGTGGAAACTACAGCCCAAACTGCAGAATCCTATATAAATGCATTCTACAGACATCTCCAGGAATGCATGGATCATGCTATCCCAAATAAAACCAAGACCCAATCATCCAAAGGCAGGCGTCCAGTCTGGTCGACCCCTGCCATAAATAAACTGTACAACAGAAGGAGGAAGCTACTACATGATAGAGCAAAATCCCTAATAGGGAAGGCATCTCTGATCAGTACTAGCAAAAAATTACGATCCCTCATAAAACCCTCCAAGGCCAGTTTCGAGAGAAAAATTGCACAGGACACCAAAGACAATCATAAGGCTTTTTTCAGTTATGTTAGAAACCTGGGATGCAACTCCCAGACTTGTTCTGAGTTGATTCTAAATGACAAAAAATACACTGAACCCACAGACATCGCCAATATCCTGGCAGACAGGTTCAGTGTAAACTTCTCCACCACCTCCCCCCCAAAAGAGCAAGTATCTATCCCGGCAGAGGGCTGCCTCCCAAACATCTCAGATGCTCAGGTGAAGGCTGCCCTCTCCAAAGCAAAAAACACTGCTTCCATGGGACCAGATGGCGTCCCAGGTTGCGTCCTACATGAACTACAAGAGGAACTAATCCCTCAAGTAAAACAGCTATACAATCTCAGCCTCACTACAGGATATGTGCCCACAGAATGGCGTGCAGCAACAGTGGTCCCACTCCACAAAGGTGGAGCCTCTACAGACTCTGGAAACTATCACCCCATAAGCCTGACTAGCTTAGTCTGCAAGGCTATGGAGACGATCATCATGGAGCTCATAAACAAAGACATTGGGGACCTACAGACACTAGATCCTACCCAGTTCAGCTTTGTCAAGGGCAGATCCTGCCTTTTGAACCTGGTTGACTTCTTTGAAACAGTCACCAAAGCCATAGATGAAGGGAAAGTAGTCCACACAGCCTATCTGGACCTTGCAAAGGCATTTGACACAATACCCCACTCGGGCATCATAGATAAGCTATCCAGCTTAAATATAAACGCCTATGTCACAAGATGGGTCGCAAACTGGCTCAAAGACAGAACCCACAGAGTGAGAGTTGCTGGAGCCATGTCAGACTCGAAACCGGTCACAAGTGGCGTCCCACAGGGTTCTGTCCTGGGACCACTCTTTTTCGGTATATACTTTTCCCAGGTACAGGCAAACATGGGAGGACTATGGCTCACCAAGTTCATGAGCGACTGCAAACTGGGCGCCATAATCAACTCTCCAGCTGACACAAACATCCTTCAAAAAGGTCTCACAGAGACAGATAACTGGTGCCAGCGCCATGGTTTAAAGCTAAATGCCAAAATTGTATAGTCATACCCTTTGGCAAAACAATGTGCCCACAAATTACCACATAGGCGAAACCCATTAAGTACAGAGAAAGTTATTAGGGACCAGGGGACCCAAGTTGATAGCAATCTCTCCTTTGAAAACACATTGCCAAAGTGGTTAGAAAGACCTTCTACATAGCCCACCTCATCACGAAGGGTTTCACATCTAGATCAAGAGAGGTAATCGTGCCTTTATTCATCCCTCATCAGGCCCATCATAGAATACAATGCCCCTTTGGGATGTACCTTACCCGACATCTGCAGCAATTAGAAAGACCCCAAAAGTATCTCACCAAGAGGATCAAGGGTCTCAAACAGATGCCATATGCTGCTCGGTTAAAAAAACTCCAGCTCTACACAGTTGCATACCGCCTACTTCGAGGCGATCTATGCCTGACATACAAAGCTATGTCAAATCCAGAATTAATGGACATGCTCCACCTCAGTAAATCTAAATCCCTTAGAGCCACATGGTCGAGGGACTTGAACCTCAGCACAGAAATAAATAGAACTTGCTGGAGGGACAGGTTCATAACCCAGAGGCTCCCTTCGCTCTGGAATAGAATTCTAGTTCATGTGAGGCAGAGCACCTCACTGAATCTCTTCAAGAAGAATCTCGATAAGTGGATGGGGGATCGTAGGTTTGTCCCAGGGATTACTCCCGTGTCACTATTAGACAGAGGCACAGTAAACTAAACCTTAAAAAGGGCACAGTATACTCAAATCAAGGAGTGGTGTAAACCATAAAGAATCGGGCTAGGCTTATAATTGCCCCAGGGCAGATAGCCTAGTATGAACCTATGAACCTATAAGCCTTGATTTCACCAGCAATAACGTGCTTGTTCTCTCATGTGTTTCATAATTAACCTGGAGCACACATAGAAGGATTGCAGGACTGCAACTGTTGTGACAAATGTGTAGCTCATGACTCCTGAAACATGGCCATAACACATATCTGTTCTGTGTTTCATCAGATTCAGACATGGTTGTATGTGTATACTGCTTGTTTGGGCAAAGGTCGGCATGGAACACCATCATACCTCTCAACTGTCCAGATTTTTGTAGAATGTCCAGATTTTTGGCTTATATTTTTGGTCGGTTCCTCTTAAAATGTATGGTTTTCTGGCAAATCATTGAGTATTGAAGTGACTGAATAATGACAGTCACTTAAGTTTCAGACTTCATATCCTTCAGAAAATGTATGCTAACTGCAACTGTTGTGACAAATGTGTACCTCATGACTCCTGAAACATGGCCATAACACATATCTGTTCTGTATTTCATCAGATTCAGACATGGTTGTATGTGTATACTGCTTGTTTGGGCAAAGGTCGGCATGGAACACCATCATACCTCTCAACTGTCCAGATTTTTGTAGAATGTCCAGATTTTTGGCTTATAGTTTTGATTGGCTCCTCTTAAAATGTATGGTTTTCTGGCAAATCATTGAGGATTGAAGTGACTAAATAATGACAGTCATTTAAGTTTCAGACTTCATATCCTTCAGAAAATGTATGCTAACACAAAATCTTTTATTCCAGTTACTTTCTAAGTTTATAAGAGCAATATTTATAATTTCTCCCTATGTTGGGTCTTTGTCCCCCATTAATTATGGCTTTGTCCAGATTTCTTATGCTAAAAGGTTGAGAGCTATGAACACGTTACATTACTGCTAACTCACATATTAAGTTCAGCAACTCAGGATATGATTACGCATACACTAATACTTTGCCATATGCTACACAAATGAGTTTGCCATTGGTGCCCTGCATGGAGAAAGTAAAAAAAAAGTACATTAAAAAATTATGTGGTTAGGTTATACAACTTCGGCATGTGTTAATGGAATTTTGAAATCAAGATATCTGGATTTCAGAGTGATGTTGACTCAATTAATTTAGTTTTTTGATGTATGTCTGCACTCCAGTGGTTACACTTGCAGCTTTGTGTGCAGCCTTTTCACACACAATCCATCATTGTTATTTAGAAGTGCACTGTCATGTTTAGGAAGTATCTGTTTGTATTGTGAATGCAGATTGTACAAGTATGAGTGAAGAGTACTGACAGTGACACAATAAATGGTTACTAATTGCATGCAGTCATCCCACTATAAACTGTCATAAATGCTTGCTTGACAATCTACCATTTTATAAGGTTTACTACTGTAACCTTGAAACTGCATAGGTCGACCAGTCGCATGGTTAATCTGAAATCCTGAATGAGGAACAGCAAAATTGCGGCCAAGTCAAAACTGAATACATCAACACCCATAGTTCAATGTATTCAACATAGCAGGAGGTGACATTCCACAGTCAATGGTACGTGTATTTTACTATTTTTCACCACCTCCCACAAATTATATATATCAGCTCCGAGATTGCACTACAGTGCGGAATTGGGCTAATTCCCTGTTCCTCATTGAACAGTGATCTCAGTGCACAATACCAAACTCAGATACTTGAACTACATTACCCATTTGCTGCAGTGTAGTTGATGTATTTTGAGTTGACATTTTGCCCATTGGAAAATTACCTTTTGACTGCATGCTGGTCAACAGCAGTGAATTTGAGTATTCAATAGTAAACTGTTTTATAATTGTGATTGTCATTGACAACCCACACTGTGAAACAGGTACATGTCACTGTCAGTAATGCAATGGTTATGAATGACAGGATAGAGATGTTCACAGAGAAGTATATAATTACATGGGACAGGCACAGTGCTGTTACATTTGCCTATCCAGACACATGCATTTGTCCCAAAATCTGTTATGCACTGTAGCTGTTGCTCCAAACAGTGAAGTTTTTTTAATACTTACAAATTTACAATTTCACATCATTAAAGTCAGAGTTCTCCTGCAGTGCTTATGATTCATACAGTGTTTTCTAGGCTATGTAACTAGTTAGACAAGTGGTTCGAATGTGATAGTACTAAACTTGTGTGCATGATGCTAAGGTCAGGAAAGTAAAACTTCAACAATAGATGTGGCATGTCCATAATGTCAAAAGTGCACTCTCTCCCCATAAGAGTCAGTCTTCTCGGGTCTATATTAGACCATCAAAATGGCAGAATTTTGAATGATCTAATATCGAACCCAATATCGTGAATCCTGAAACCAGCGAAGCTGCACAAAACTGAATTCTTTCCTAGGGAAAGAATTCGGTTGGCCATTGCTGTGGCTTCACTGTTTTCAGCGATACGGTGGAAAGTTACGGGTTGGGTTAAGGTAAGTGTGTGATTGTGCGGACGGTCAGGTTAGGGCACCTGTTGGGTGAGTTAGGGTTAGGGCTCGGGTCAGGTAAGTATGCGATTGTGACAGAATTTGGGGTTAGGAGCGGGTTAAGTGAGTTAGGGTTAAGGTGTGGGTGAGGTGAGTGTACGATAGTGACAGACCTTAGGGTTAGGGTCTTGATTAAGGTAAGTGGATAGATAGTAGTGTATGTGCAGTGTAGTGTAGGGTTAAATGTAACTTTTAAATGTATGTGTGTGGATTGCTGCTTTTTAGTGTGCTTGTGGTGTGTGTGTGTTTCTTGGAACAGCAATTTTTTTCCCTGGGAAAAATTCGCTGTTTTGAGGTTTTGATATTCTTAGGGTTTGGGTTTTGCAGTTCGACATTACGGCATTCGATAATAAGCCATTTCAATGATCTGATATAGACACAGTCTTCTCCTGTAGTACTTGCGATTCATACTGTGTACAGTGGATGTTGCAACTAGTGAGACAGTTGATTCAGATCTGTCAGTGGTGATCATGTGTGTGTGTTTGTATGTGTGTGTGTGTGTGTGTGTGTGTGTGTGTGTGTGTGTGTGTGTGTGTGAGACTCTAGTGACAAGTATATAACACCTCAATAACAGATGTGCTGTGTCCACTTCCACTTAGGAGAATACTTTAACTTTGGCCACAGCTCCCTCTGCACTTTATCCCACTTTTAGTACAAACATCATATCTGCAACACACTTTGTTTGTCTTTTGGCTTTTCCCAGTTAGGGGTCACCACTGCGGAACTCTGGTCCGCTAATGATTGGCAGTGGAATTTTATGGTGCCAAGTTGCAAGCCCGATGCCCAACCTTCAAAGAAGGCACACCCATTCACGCATGCACCTACCTGTATGTCTTTAACGTCACTCGAGCGTGGGGAGGACATGCAGATGCCACACAGAAGGCGGTCCAGCCGAGAATCAAATGGGAGAACCTCTTGCTGTGAGGTGACAATGCTAACCGCTACACCACTGCAGCCTATATCTGCAACGCACTGATGAGATTTTTTCATAAGTGCACTCTCACTTTAGAGGTCAGACTTCTCTTGTGGCACTTGTGGCTAACATTGCATTTTTTTAGATCATATAACTAGCTAGGTTGGAGGTTCATCTCTTACACTAGTGAACTTGTGTGTGTGGCTTAAAAGGGAAGTAGATATATCTTTCTGAACTGACATATATCTGCTTTCACAAAGGAAAAGAATTTATCCTGGGAGAGGACTACCCATCTACTTTTACCACAAACATCTTCTCTGCAACACACCGATAAGGTCATTCTTTCATAACTGCACTCTCTCACTATAAATGTCACACTTCTTCTGTGGCATGTGCAGTTAATACTGTGCTCTCTAGACTAACTACATAGTTCAGACTCAGTGGCGTAACTACGAGAGGCGAAGTGAGGCAATTGCCTCAGGGCACCAAGCGGCAGGGGGCACTTTGGGCCTCCTGGAATCCGTTGACTAGGTAATCATTTAATTTAAAAAAATAGTTTTTTTTTTTTTTTATGGCGTTCTTCTTTAAGAAGAAAGAAGTGTAGTCGCGGGCATGCTGACATCATCGCGTGCAGTACAGCACATATTTTCAAGTTTGCGAGCGGGAACCGAAACGGACGGTTTAGAGGACTACTTGCGAGCGAGCGGTTCGGTTTAGAGGACTACTTGCGAGCGGGAACTGAAATGGACGGATGGACGGAAGATTGGATTTCAGAGTGAGTAATTTGTGGAAGATGGGATTTCAGAGTGAGAGGTGTGTGTGTGGGATTTCAGAGTGAGAGGTGTGTGTGTGGGATTTCAGAGTGAG